>NC_142151.1:26083333-26234848 GCF_024610735.1 Ursus americanus | reverse complement strand
TATAATAACATCATAGGGTGACAGATGGTAAGTACATTTATCATAGTGAGCATTAAGTCCTGTGTGGAATTGTCAAATCACTACGTCGTACAAACAAATCTAATATTACACTGTCAACTGAACTACAAGGAAAAAAAACTCAAAAGAAATGGTGAAATCCAAACCTACTGTACTTATGAAATCCAAATATACTATTATTTAATGGTCCCTGGTAGAACAGAAAAAAGGCACGATCATGTCTTACCCAAACAATTCATTTCTTTTTTGCAGCACAAACCTGGGTAATTGCAAATACAATCAAAACATTCTCCAGATTTGCTACTTTTCATGCCTTCCTCTTTTTAAAACCATCTTTCTTTGGTTTCTGAGATACTAGTCCTACTTCAGAGCCATGTCTTCTCACTTTTGGGGTAGGATTTCCCTCCTCCCTTTAAAGTGTTTAGGCTTGAGTCCCCCCAGAGTATATCCTCAGCCCCCAAGTCTTCCCACTCCACACACTTCCCCCAGTGACTGCCTCCATGCCAATCACTGCAATGGCTTTCTGAACATTAGTGACATGTGAATCTCCATCTCCAGACCAGGTGTCACCCCAAAGTTCCAGACCCTCATATCCAACTGCCCAGTTGAAGATCCCAGAATGAACCATGTTCTCATTGTGTCCAAAACTGAATTCACCATCTGTCCCTTGATCTCAGCGTATATCATCATTCTGGACACTTTCTGTATGCCTGCTCTCCTTAACCAACAATCATGAATTCTCTTTTAAATGTGTTATGACACAATGTGTCATAACATGCCCTTCCCTTTCCATGCCCTGCTGTCCAGGACCACTCTCTTAGACCAATGCTCTGAAAACAAACCCTAGCAAGAACTTCTCAGCTATTTTCTCTGCCTCCTGGATTTTCCTTCTTTAGCCTATCCTCCATGCTCTTCCCAGAGTGATTCTTTGAGAATGTAAGTCTGTACCATTTCACACCTGGTAGGATAGCTATATTATTTTTAAAAATGGAAAATAACGAGTGTCAGCACAGATATGGAGAAACTGGATTCCTAGCACATTGCTGGTGGGAATGTAAAATGGTACAGCCACTGTCGAAAACAGGTCTGTGGTTCCTCAAAAACTAAACATAGGATTACCATATGACCCAGCAATTCTCCCAGGTATATACCAAAAAGAATTTAAGGCAAGGACTCAAACAGACACTTGTATGTCAATGTACATATTAGCATTATTCACAGTAGCCAAAAGATAGGAACAACCTAAATGCCCACCAACAGATAAATGGATAAACAAAATGTGATATATGGCAACCCCTGTGCAGAGTACCCCAGGCCCCTTCCTGGCCAGGCATGTACCCCTGCCTCAGCTCCAGCCGACACCCCTCCAAGGCACTCTCTCTACAGAGAGTCCTAAAACATACCTGTTTGCACCCACTTCAGCTATCCTACCAGGGCACCCTCTGTACAAAGAACTCAAGGGTCTCCTGGTCCACACACTGCTTCAGCTCCAGCCACCCCACCAGGACGCCCCTGCAAGTATTGCCCCCAGGAATCCTGGCTTACATTCACTTCAGTCATCCGGCCAGAGTGCCCTCTGTATAGAACCTGAAAAACACTCTGACCTCCAACAGCTTTAGCTTTAGCTGTTGGGACAGGATGCCCACTGCATGAATAATCCTGGGATCCCCTGGCATACACCCACTTCAGCTTCCCCTGTTCTGCTAGGGTGCCCTCTGTGTGGAGAACTCAGGGATACCCCAAATAATATCCACGTCAGCTTCAGCTATGCAGCTAAGTTTCCCTCTGGGTGTAGAGCCTCGGGACACCCCAGCATGTACCCACTCTAGCTTTAGTTATTCTGCCAGGGCACCTGCTGCAGGGAGAGCTCAGGGACCACACTGACCTGTACCCACTTCACCTATCCTGCCAGCGTGCCCACTGTGTGGAGAGTCCCGGGACACCCAGCCCATGCCAGCCACATCTCCAGCCAGTGAAAGTCACCAAGCACACAAGGTCTACATAGGGGATGACCATACACAAGCCCATTCCTTCAAATTTAGAAGTAGTTATTCTGCTTAATTCAAAGAAACAAACATAGGAAGTCAGGCAAAATGGGGAGACAGAGAAATATGCTCCAAAAGAAAGAACAAGACAAAACCTCAGAAAAAGGAGCTAAATGAAATGGAGATAAACAATATGCCTGATAAAGAATTTGAAGTAATGATCATAAAGATGGTCACTGGGCTGGAGAGAAGAGTGAATAAACTCAGTGAGACCTTCAATAAAGAGATAAAAAAATGTAAAAAAAGAACCAATCAGAGTTGAAGAATACAGTAACTGAAATAAAAAATACATGAGAGAGAAACAGCAGTAGATTAGAGGATGCAGAATATACCAGCAAGCTGGAAGACAGGATAATGAAAAGCACACAAGCTGAATAACAAAAAGAGAAAATAATAAACAAATGAAGGTTGATTAAAGGATCTCTTGGACAGCATCAAGTGAAAAAATATTTTCACTATGGGGGACCTAGAAGAAGCAGCAAGAGAGAAAGGGAAAAAAACTTATTTGAAGAAGTAATAGCTGAAAACTTCCCTAACATAGGGAAGGAAATAGATATCTAGGTCCAAGAAGCACAGAGTTCTAAGCAAGATGAACCCAAGGAGGTCCAAATCAACACACATAATTAAAATGTCAAAGGTTAAAGAGAGACTTTGGGGGCACCTGGCTGGCTCGGTCAGTACAGCATGCAACTTTTGATCTCAGGGTCGTGAGTTCAAGCCCTACACTGGGCACAGAGCCTACTTTAAAAATAAATATATAAAGAGAGACTTTCAAAGGCAGTAAGAGAGAAGCAAACAGTTACCTACAAGAAAAACCCCGTAAGGCTATCAGCTGAGTTTTCAGCAGAAACTTTGCAGGCCAAAAGAAAGTCGCATGATATGTTCAAGGTACTGATGGAAAAAACCTATAGCCAAAAATATTCTACCTGGCAAGGGCATCGTTCAGAATTGAAGTTCCCCCCAAAATGATTTTATTACCACTAAACTAGCTTTACAAGAAATGTTAAAGGTACCTCTTTAAGTGGAAAAGAAATGGCCATGATTAGATGTTAGAAAATTATGAATAAAGATACAAAATATGACAGCATATACATAAAACATGAAGGAAAGGGTGAAATAAGGTGTGTTTTGTTTTTGTTTTTGTTTTAGGATGTGTTTGAACTTAAATGACCACCAGCTTAAAAAGAGTGCTATGTACTTAGGATGTTGTATATGAACCTCATGGTACCACAAACCCAAAACCTATAATAGACACAAAAAAAAGGGAAAAAAAAAAAAAGCCAAACATAATGCTACAGAAACTCATCAATCACAAAGAAAGGGAGCAAGAGAAGAACTACAAAAACAACCATAAAAAAAATAACGAAATGGCAATAAGTACATACCTACCAATAATTACTTTAAATATAAATGGCCTAAATGCTTTAATCAAAAGACATAGGGTGGCAGAACGGGTAAAAACAAATGCTCTACAAAAGACTTACCTCAGACCTAAAGACACATATAGATTGAAAGCAAAAAGATAGAAAAAAATATTCCATGCAAATGGAAGTGGGGTAAAAAAAAAAAAATCTGGGGTAAGAATACTTGTATCAGACAAAATAGACTTTAAAGTGAAGACTGTAACAAGAGTCAAAGAAAGCCATTACATAATGATAAAGGGATCCATCCAACAAGAGTACAGAACAATTGTACATATCCATGCATCTAATATAGGAGCACCTAAATACATAATGCAAACATTAATGAATATAGAGAAACTGACGGTAATACAATGATGACATCAATGGGTATTTCATCCAGGCAGAAAATCAATACGGAAACCATGGCTTTGAACAACACGTTAGACCAGATGGACTTAACACATATATACAGAACATTCCATCTAAAAATAACAGAATACACATTCTTTTTAAGTGCACATGAAACATTCTGCAGAATAGATCACTTGTTAGGCCATAAAACAAGTCTCAATAAACTTAAGAAAATTGAAATCCATGCCATGCATCTTTTCTAACCACAACTACATGAAACTAGAAATCAATCACCAAAAAAAACTTAAAAAACCCACAAACACATGGAAGCAAAATAACAATAGGTCAACAAAGAAATCAAAGAGAAAATTAAGAAAGAGAGAAAAATGAAAATACAATAGTCCAAAATCTTTGGAACATGGCAAAAGCATTTCCAGGAGGGAAATACATAGCAATACTGGCCTACATCAAAAAAAAAAAAAAAAAAAAGGAAACAAACCAAGAAAAAAGCTCAAACAATCTAACCATACATCTAAAAGAACTAGCAAAAGAGAAACAAAGCCCAAGATGAGTAGAAGGAAGGAAATAATAAAGATCAGAGCAGAAATAAATGATGTAATGATGTAGACTAAAAAAATAAAAAGAAAAAAATCAAGAAAACCAAGAGCTGGTTATTTGAAAAGATAAACAAAATTGATAAACCCTTAGCCAGACTCATCAAGGAATAAAAAGAGAAAGGACCCAAATAAATAAAATTAGAAACAAAGAGGAAAAATAAGAATACCACAGAAATATGGAAGGATTATAAGAAAATACTACAAAAATTGGGCAAGCTACAAGAAATGGATAAATTCCTAGAAACATACAGTCTTCTAAAACTGAATCAGGAAAAAACAGAACATCTGAACAGACCAATTACTAGTACTGAAATTGAATTGGTAATTAAAAAAAAAATGTGAGATTGAGCCCCATATCGAGTTCTTTGCTGAGCATGGAGCCTGCTTAGGATTCTCTCTCTCCATCTCCACCCCACCCCCCCACAACCCACTCACACTCTCTCTCTTAAAAAAAAAAAAAAAAAAAGCAGGAACCGATGGATTCACAGGTGAATTCTAAACACTTAAAGAGTTAATACCTATTCTCCTCAATCTATTCCAAAAAATAGAACGAAGGCTTCCAAATACATTCTATGAGGCCAGCATTATCCTGATACCAAAACCAGGCAAAGACACCACAAAAAAACCCCAACTATAAGCCAATATCTCTGATGAGCATAGATGTAAAAATCCTTAACAAAATATTAGCAAACCACATTCGACAATACACTAAAAAGATCATTCACCATGATCAAACAGGATTTATTCTGGGGATTCAAGGATGGGTCAATATTTGCAAATCAACCAACATGATACATATCAACAAAACGAAGAATAAAAATCATATGATCTTCTCAGGGCACCTGGGTGGCTCAGTCAGTTAAGCATCCAACTCTTGGTTTCAGCTCAGGGCATGATCTCAGGGTCCTGGGATCAAACCCCATGTAGGGATCCCTGCTCAGTGGGGACTCTTCTTGTCTCTCTCTCACTCTGCCCCTCCCCCTCATGCTCTCAATCTCTATCTCTAAAATAAATAAATCTTTTTAAAAAAATCATGATCTTCTCAATAGATTCAGAAAAAGCATTTGACAAAATTCAACTTCCATTCATGATAAAAACTCTCAACAAAGTGGGTTTAGAAGGAACATACCTCGACATAATATGGGCCATATATGAAAAAATCAAAGTCAACATCATACTCAGTGGTGAAGGACTAAGAGATTTTCCTCTAAGACCAGGGACAACACAAGGATGTCCACTCACCACTTTTATTCAAGATGATATTGGAAGTCCTAGTCACAGCAATCAGACTAGAAAAAGAAATAAGAGGCAATCATATCAGTAAGGAAGAAGTGAAACTGTCACTGTTTGTAGATGACATGATTTTACATATAGAAAACCCTAAAGCCTCCATCAAAAAACTATTAAAACTAATAAATTCAGTAAAGTTGCAGGATACAAAATTAATATACTGAAATCCACTGCATTTTTATACACTAGTTTGTTATAAACTAGCAGAAAGATTTTATGTGAACAATCCCATTTGCAATTGCACCAAAAAGACTAAAATATCTAGGAATAAACTTAACCAAGGAGGTAAGAGACCCATGCTCTGAAAACTAAAACACTGATGAAAAGAAACTAAAGATGACACAAATAAATGGAAAGACATTCCATGTTCATGGAAGTAAAGAATATTGTTATACGCAACCAATGAATCATTGAACACTACATCAAAAACTAATGATGTATTATATGTTGGCTAATTGAATTTAAAATTTTTTTTTTAAATGTCCATTCTGCCCAAGGCAACGTAAAAATTCAACGCAATCCCTATCAACATACCAACAGCATTTTTCAGAACTAAAACAAACAATCCTACAACTGGTATGGAACCACAAAAGACTCCAAATAGCCAAAGCAATCTTGAAAAAGAACAAAACTGAAGGTATCACAGTTCCAGATTTCAAGATACACTACAAAGCTACAGTAATCAAAACGGTATGGTACTGGCACAAAAACAGACACATAGATCAATGGGATAGAATAAAGAGCCCAGAAATAAACCCACCATTATAAGGTCAATTAATCTATGACAAAGGAGGCAAGAATATGTAATGGGCAAAAGAAAATCTCTTCAACAAATGGTGCTGGGAAAACTGGAATGCTTTCTAACACCATTCACAAAAATAAACTCAAAATGGATGAAAGACCTATATGCGAGAACGGAAACCATAAAAATTCTAGAAGAGAATTCAGGCAGTAATTTCTCTGCCATTGGCTGTAACAATATTTTTCTAGATACATCTCCTAAGACAAGGGAAACAAAAGCAAAAATAAACTACTGGACCTACATCAAAATAAAAAGCTGTTGTGCAGCTTCAATATAACAAGGCAACCTAAATGGGAGAAGATATTTGCAAATTCCATATCTAATAAGGGGTTAATATCCAAAATAAAAAAGAACTTCTACAACTTAACACCCCAAAAATAAACAGTCTGATTTAAATATGGGCAGAGGACCTGAAAAGACATTTTTCCAAAGACATACAGATGGCCAACAGACACAAGGAAAGATGCTAATCATTAATCATCAGGGAAATGCAAATCAAAACCACAAGATAACACTTTTCATCTGTCAGAATAACTAAAAACAAATGAGAAATAACAAGTGTTGGAGAGGATGTACAGAAAATGGAACCCTCATGCACTGTGGTGGGAATGTAAATTAGTACAGCCACTGTGGAGAGCAGTATGGAAGGTTCTCAAAAAATTTAAAAACAGAAATACCATATGATCCAAGAATTCCACTACTGGGTATTTACCCAATAAAACCAAAACACTAATTCAAAAAGATACATGCACCCCTATGTTTATTGCAACATTATTTATAATAGCCGAGATATAGAAGCAACCTGAGTGTCCATCAATAGACAAATGGATAAAAAAGTAGTACACACACACGTACATGCACGAATATTACACAGCCACATAAAAGATGAGATCTTGCCATTTGCAACATGGAAGGACCCAGAGGATATTAAGCTAAGTGAAAATGTCTGACTGTGAAAGACAAATACCATGATTTCACTCATGTGGCATCTAAAAAACAAATGAATAAACTAAAAGCAGGGTCAGACCTATAAATACAGAGAATTAATGGTTGCCAGAGGGAAGGAGGGTGGGGGATGGGCAAATGGGTGAAGGGGTGTGGGAGATCCGGGCTTCCACTTATAGAATGAATAAGTCATGGGAATATAAGGCACAGCATAGGGAATATTGTCAATGATATTGTAATAGCAGCGTATGGTGACAGACTGTAGCTTATGTGGTAAGCATAGTATAATGTATAGCGACGTTGACTATGTTGTACATCTGATATTAATGTAAGTAACATTGTTAAAAAATGTGGTATCTACATAGAAGGGAATATTAGCCATAAAAAGAATAAATTTCTGATATATGCTATAACATACAGGAAATCTGAAAATATAATGCTAAGTGAAATAAGCCAGACACAAAAGGACAAACATTGCATGACTCTACTTATATAAAATATCTAGAACAGGCAAAATCATAGAGCTAGAAAGTAGGCTAGAGGTTACCAGGGACTGAAGGAAACAAGGTACGAAATATTATTTAATGCATACAGAGTTTCTAGTTGGGGTAATAAAAATGTTTTGGAAACAGGCAGTAGTAATGGTTGTACAACATTGTGACTGTAACTAATGCCACTGAACTAGACGTTAAAAAATGGTTGAAATGGCAATTTTTATGTTATATATATATTTTACCAAATTAAAAAAGTCCAAAGGCCCACAATTTTTGTTTAAATGTAATTTGACAAGTCCTCTCATGCTTAAAATCCTATTTTCCTAATTGCATGCAAGATAATTTCAACAGATATTTTTGACCTAGTCCACGTTCATCTCCCAAGCGTCATAGCTCACCCACCTCTGTGTACGCCCCTGCGCTATTGTGCCAGCCACTTGTTTCCTGATTAGCAGAGTGTTGTTTCATATTTCATGCCCTAGGCCTCTACACAGTTCTTCCTTCTACCTAAAATACCTCCTCTACTCCTGCTCTGAAGGGCTCACTTCCATTCTTCATATAAAACTCAGCTTAAGTTGGGGCACCTGAGTGGCTCAGTCGTTAAGCATCTGCCTTCGGCTCAGGTCATGATCGCAGGGTCCTGGGATTGAGCCCCGCATCAGACTCACCTGCACCACTCAGAGCCTGCTTCTTCCTCTCCCACTCCCCCTGCTTGTGTTCCCTCTCTCGCTGGCTGTCTCTCTGTCAACTAAATAAATAAAATCTTAAAAAAAAACAAACAAACCACAAAACTTAGCTTAAGTCAACCTCTGCAGGAAGCTGTCCTTCCCTCCTAATCTCAATCTTATTTAAATGCCCAACTGTCTTCATTGCCACGGTACCTGGGGTATGTATTATGACGGTTATCATAATGTGTAATAATTATCTGTATCTTTCTCATTTGTACATGTTTCTTATGTCTTATCTGTATTTCTCCCTCTTAGTCTGCTGGGTATCACATACTAGGTACTCAAGAAATATTTAATGATTACATTCCAGGGAATCTTCACCCATGACCCTTTTAAAAGAATCAGCTCTCCATTCAAAACCAAGAGTGCTGCAGAAATGGTAAACATTCTCATACATTCTTCTTTGTTTAAAAATACCCAATATTCTGGGGCTCCAACAATGGAATCAACTTCATGTCTACTGACTGGCTTTCATGCCCTGAGTCTCTGGGAAGGCTGCTATAAAATCAGTACTTTGTAAAACCCATAAAGTACTTTGACATCCACCATTTCCTTAGAGGAATGGAAAATGGTGGAATGAAGGAAGGATTGGGGTAGAATGGAGAAGCTCTCAGGTAGAGAATGAACAAATCAGTGGGGTATATACTCTCTGTCTACTGCCATTATACTCCTTCTTCAAGCAGGAATTATGTCAAATCGAAGTCCAGAACTTACCTGCTGCCACTGGATGCTGATATTTCTATCCTTGTTGAAAGAAGATAGGTAAAAGGATTCTGAGAGAGCTTTTCCACCACTTTTTCTGTCATGATTCCTGACCTGGAAGGAAGGAGGTCTTGGGTCACTTCTACCCATACATGCTGGGAAATGGACAACATGGTTATCCTCATGTGCCCGAAGTCCCCTACCCTGTCCAGCGGCAGAGAGACAGGAAGCAGGGTGTAATGAAGAAAGTACCACACTAACAATCAGGCATTTTGACTAGTTGTGCAATGTTAGGCAAGCCACTTGATATTTCAGCATCCTGGCTTCTTCATTTTCTAAACTGTGGGCAACTGGCTAATCTTCACTGTTGTCTTCTGCCAAAAAATCATTATCTGCCACTACTTTGCGAGTTTCTATTACTTCCCCCACCACTGACCCCACTTGCCCATTCACTCCCCACACCACTGTGAGGTCTCGACCACGCCCCCTTTGTGGCACAAAACTGTTACGTCTATTACTCACTGCTCCACTTCGACAGCCACAATCTTCTTTAGATACTAAGAAAGAGCAATGGTGCTTATGATTCTGAATCACTTCAAGCTTGAGCTGAGCGAGTGGTGACCACAAACTGATAATTTAGGATGAAAAACAGTAAACAGTTCTAGACAGTCACTTGGTCAGTTGTAGTTATTTATGATCATTCGCATTTATAGAAGAGTCTAAGAGAATACAGACAACCCAAAACAGTAGATAACCTTCAAGTCATTCATACGTGGCTTGAGAAGAGCATTGGTACTTGCATTTGAATAACACGGATTCTGCTGTCTTGGGAGTTTTAGCTAAATCAGAAAGCATACTGAGAAGAACAGGCTTAAAAAGAGCTAGCTTGTTTCCGTATGTCCTCATCTTGTCCCCCTACTCAAAATTCTTCCCTTCATTCATGGAGACCTATCATTAACTTTCTCATTTATGTAAAGTACCAGCCTAAGATGGAGTACTCTAGATCGCAGCATTTACTTTGCCTTATCATTTTCACCATACAAATCCTAGCTTTGGGAAGTTTAGTAAAGAGTATTTGGGGATACAAGCTGCATTAAGCAATAAAAATAAACAAGGAGATAGCAAGTATCCTCAACACTGACTTTATTATCTACTCGGCTTAATAAACATGGAAACAAGAGTTTTATGATTTAACTGGCCACAGAGACCAAGGGTTGGTTATTATATAAATGATGGATAAGGTAGGAAGCAACATTATTTATTATTGTAAGGGAAACATGCAGGAAGATGTTCTCCTCATGGTTAAGCAATTCAATTAGGAAGGTTAAGTATCTTACTGTGACCATAAATGTTAAACAAATTAACCTTATGTTCCTATGTCTTTCAGACTCCAGCTGTGCCAACCCCCACCCCCAGATATCTAATAAGCTTCAAAGTTGGATTGGAAAGTTAAAGATCGGTGACAGGTGGCAGCTGGATGGATAAATACTTGTCCCTATCCAAATGTTACCGTGTAACTGAAAATCATCAATGATTTAAAAAGTTATCTTTCCTTTTTTTCCTTAGAATGAAAGATTTCATGGGGTTAGAGGAATAAATTCACTTACTGGGATGGGTCTGAATCACTTCCTTTTCGTTTTCTTGGGAACTCTACCACGTGTGGGCTGAGGGATCCAATAGTTGTTGGTTTTGTCCACAGGCTCATATGACTGGAAACCACAGGAGAAATGAACTGGTTCTCTTCTCTCAGTTTTCTGTCTGTGAGAGAGAAAGCACAATAGGACATCTATTTTTAATATTGACTTTTACTTTACACATATCCCTATCACACGTTTTAAGTGGTTTTTCTATCTTGATATTTTAAAAATATCAATAACAACATAACAGAATGAAAGACAAACTATGTAAACTCAAATACTAGTTAGAAATGTATTTGTGAGTCCATATTTTTAAGCTTATTTCCCCCATTTAACTGTAAAAGAATTGCAGAAAATAGGGAAAACACAAATAATAGAAAGGAAGGGGGAAATCAAATGTCACCAACTGATGTTACTATTTAGAGATATTTCCCTTTAGAATTTTTTCCACGGTTGTCATTAAGGTAATTGAAATCATAGCGTAAAGTATATTCTACTTCATTTACAAATCACTGTGATAATTTTGTGCTATTACAAATTCTTTATAAATGATTCTAATGACTATAATATACCATCATGTAGATGTGTCTTAACTACTTAAACATTCTTTTTAAAAAGATTTTTAAAATTTATTTATTGAGAGAGAGAGTGCTCACATGCAAGAAGGGGGGAGGAGCAGAGGGAGAGAGAGAGAGAATCCCAAGCTGACTCCCCACTTGGTGTGGAATGTGACGAGGAGCTCGATCTTACAACCCTGAGATCATGACCTGAGCTGAAATCAAGAGTCGGTTGCTTAAGTGACTGAGCCACCCGGTTGCCCTGCTACTTAAACATTCTCCTGTTGTTATAAATCTATGTTTCAACCACCACAAATATGTATTGTGGTACACAAAGCTTTTAATCTACTGGTTATTTCATTTAGATGGCATCTCAGAATAGCATCAAGGGATGTGAATATTTTTAACCCTAAATTGCTAAATAAGTTAATAAAATCCTTTTTTTATAAAGTGTGGTTTATTAAATGTTTTATAAAATATAAAAATCAGAATCACTGAACTAAAAATAACCTATAGCCCAAAAGTGAGCCTCCCTGAATAACTGTATTTCTCATATCAAAATGGATATAACAAGTTTAAAATCATCTGTAACTTACAAAATACATTGAAAATATATAAGAAGTATTAACAAAGAGAATGCAACAAATCTACAACAGTGGGAAATTTTTAACACATCTCTAGCAGTAACTGACAGATCAAACATTCAAAAACAAGGATAGAGGAAATTTGATCCATATAATGGACAAGCTTGGTGTAATAGACATATATAGACCACTACTCCTAGCAGCTTCAAAATCCAGTGTTTGTTTGGGGGCACCCATGGAGCATTTATAAAAATTGACAATATGCTGGACAAAAAGCAAGTAAGTCTTAACAGTTTCAAAAGAATGATATGCTACATCAAACATTTACTGACTCAATGTAATTGTGCTAGACAACAGTAACAAAAAGATAATTAGAAAATCCTTATATCTTTAAAAATTAAAAAAATACACAACTCATTCAAAACAGAATTCAAACATAAAATTATATTTAGAAATAAATAATAAAAAATATTATACATTAAAGTGTGTGGAGATAGTGAAAGCATTATGTAGAGGAAAGTTTTAACCTGTATTTTAAGAAATTAGAAAAAGATTAGTAAAAAAAATCCAAAGAATTCAAAGAAACGAAA
Organism: Ursus americanus; assembly: GCF_024610735.1. Lineage (NCBI taxonomy): Eukaryota > Metazoa > Chordata > Mammalia > Carnivora > Ursidae > Ursus > Ursus americanus. The sequence continues at coordinate 26,222,085 of NC_142151.1, read as the reverse complement.
TCATTAATAACAGACGTATTGAAATACAACGCAAACAAGTGCAGATCAAAAAGCTAAATATAGATTCTTCTAAAACACTGGAAACTCTAGTAACTCTATGGCAAGATTTTTTAAGGAAAAAAGAGGACATAAATAAATATTAAAGAACATAGGATCATAATTTTAGTTGTTCTAGATATTTCAAAGACAGGAAAAATTTCATGAACATTCTAAATATTTGAAATTTTAGATGAATGAAAAAATTCCTAGAGAATTTTAACAAAAACTGAAGCAAAAATAAAGACCTGAATATCACTATATTCTTTTTTACACAACTATTCCAATATACAGAAAAAGAAGGAATACATTGGCCCCCAACCCTTTTTATGACGCTTTCATAATTTTGAAATTAAAACCTGACAATGGCAGTACAATGAAAGAAAACTATAGGCCTATCTCATTTACGAATGAAGATACAAAAATCTTAACAAAATATTAGCAAAATTCAGAAATGTATAAAAAGAATCACCCATCATGACCAAGATAGTTTTATTCCAGGAGTGCAAGACTGGTTTGATATCAGTAAATCAATGAATATAATTTATAATTAATGGAAAAATGTGATCATCTCAATAGATACAAAAATATTTATGAAGAAATGTTGAAAGCATTCTCTTTAAAATCAGCACCAAGGACACCATTTATTACTACCCCTTTACAACACTAGAGTAGAAGACTTGTCAGTGGAGTAAGAAAGAAAAAGAAATATGAGATATAACAATTGGGAAGGAAGGGGCGCCTGGGTGGCTCAGTCGTTAAGCGTCTGCCTTCAGCTCAGGTCATGATCCCAGGGTCCTGGGATCGAGGCCCGCATCAGGCTCCCTGCTCAGCTCTCCCACTAGCCCTGCTGGTGTTCCCTTTCTTGCTGTGTCTCTCTCTGTCCAATAAATAAATTTAAAAATCTTTATAAAAAAAAAAAAAAGAATTGGGAAGGAAGAAAATTGCTATTACTGAGAAATAATATAGAAAACCCCAAATAATCAACAAATTATTAAAATTAGAAAGTGTAGCAAGTTGGCTGTATATAAAATCAATATATAAAAATCAATTGCTTTTCTATTCACCAGTAACAAACACTAAGAAAATGATATTTAAGAAGACACAATTTACAACAATCTAAAAAAATATAGAGTATCTAAAGAATAAATCAAATAAAACTGTATAAGATCTTTATGAAGAAAATTATGAAAATTTATTTAAACATTTTTTAAAAAGGTCCAAGCAAATGGAAAGATATACCATTGCTTATGGAATAGAGGCCTCAATATCATAAAGATGTCAATTTTCCTAAAATAGATGTGTACTTCCATTCCTCTCAAAAAAATTTTTTTTTCTGGTTGAACTTCACAAACAATATAAAATGTATATGGAAGTGCAATGGGTCATAAATAGCAAAGGAAAGATGAGACCACTTGCTCTATCAGATATCAAGACATTCTAAAGGCACAGTAATTAAGACAGTGTGGTATTGGTGTGGGGAGAGACAAACCAAAGGAAAAGCAGAGGGGGCCCAGACATGTATAAATGGACATCTGCTAAATGTCTGACATGGAATTTCAGATCAATGTGGGGAAAATAGCTTTTCATTAATTGGCCCTGGGCCAACTGGTTTTCTCTATGGAAAAGAATAAAACCGGACCCCCTACCATAAACCAAATATAGAAACCAATTCCAGCCGGAATGAAGATCTAAATGTAAAAGTAGAAATGTAACAGAGAAGGGGCACCTGGGTGGCACAGCCGTTAAGCGTCTGCCTTCGGCTCAGGGCGTGATCCCGGCGTTATGGGATCGAGCCCCACATCGGGCTCCTCTGCTGGGAGCCTGCTTCTTCCTCTCCCACTCCCCCTGCTTGTGTTCCCTCTCTCGCTGGCTGTCTCTATCTCTGTCGAATAAATAAATACAATCTTTAAAAAAAAAAAAAAAGAAATGTAACAGAGAAGACTGTAGAGGAGAGAGACTAACTTTATTTTATTGACAGAGAAAGAACTTTCCACAACATAAAAAGAGTGATAAAGGAAAGATGGATCAACTCAATCATTTTAAAATTAAGTTAATGTTGACTAAAAGATACCATAAAGAACATGAAATCACAAGTCACAAACTGGGAAATGATATTTGTCACACATATAAACAAAGGGTTACTACCTAGACTATATAAGGAATGCCTTTGCATCAATAAGGAAAAGACCGACAACCCAACAGAAAAATGGATAAAAGACTAACGGGCACTTCATAAAAGAATTCCAGTTGTCAATACACAAATGAAAAGATACTCAATCTCATTAGCAATTAGGAAGATCCAAAGTAAGCTGTAGCGATACACCCATCCCACGGCTACAATGGAAAAGTTTGAGGACACCAAGCATAAGTGAAGATGTGAAGGAATGGCAAGTTTTATGCTTTGCCGGTGGGAACATAAATTGTTACAACCACGTTGGAAGCCATTTCTGTATTACCTAATAAAGGTGAATATGCCATATAACATATGATTCAGCATTCCAGGCCTAAGTACATGGAAAAATGCCATGCATGTTAGGAGACATGTACAAGAAATGCATTATCAGCACTGCTTGTAACTGAACAGCAAAAATAAAAACCTGAGAAAACCGGAAACTAAATCTCCTTCAATGGATCGTTTATTTACTAAATGAAATACTAATGGCAGTAACAATGAATGACGTACTGATACCAACATGGATGAATCTCAAACTAGTAATTCTGGGGGGAAAAGTCATAGCTAAAAACATACAGCACTTTTATTTTTAATTAAAAAAAAAAAAAAGGCAGCAGAAGGGGCAGAGGGAGAGACAGAATCCTAGACAGGCTCCATGCCCAGTGCAGCCCAACATGGGGCTCCATCTCACCACCCCAAGATCATGACCACAGCAGAAATCAACAGTCCAAGGCTTAACCACCTGAGCCACCCAGGCGCCCCACAGCACATTTTTAAAAAAAATTTATATAAAGTTCAAAAATAAGTAAAACTAATCAATATTTTTTAGCAATATCTACAGAGGTTGCCACACTATACAGAAAGTAAAGGAACAGTTAACACAAAAGTCAGACTTCCCTTTGGGAGAAGAAAAGGTGCAGCTGTATGCAATCAGTGAAGGACACGCACAGGCGTCTAAGGAATTCATGTTCTACTTCTTAACCCTGGTGTGAGTTCACAGACTTTTTTTTTTAAAGATTTTATTTACTTGACAGAGAGACAGCCAGCGAGAGAGGGAACACAGCAGAGGGAGTGGGAGAGGAAGAAGCAGGCTCCCAACGGAGGAGCCCAATGTGGGGCTCGATCCCGAATGCCGGGATCACGCCCTGAGCCGAAGGCAGACGCTCAACGACTGCGCTACTCGGGCGCCCCAATATTTTTTTTTAATTCTTTAAATTACACATATACATTTTACAGTCTTCAGTAAGTTACAGTACATTTCACAATAAAGAACTGGGGAGAATAATTTTATCAATGATTTTTGGCCACTTGGGAATTAAATTTCTGAGTTATGGTATTTGAAGACTTCTAGGCTTGGTCTCTCTTAATGGGAATGATTCAGGATCACCAGATACCACATGAAGTTAACTACGATCTCAGCTTCCAGACTTCATTCCAATGGACTTTGACTGGCAGAGCACCATCTGTCGCCACAGAAAAATGTGGGGAGTTTCTTACAATAAATGACAAATCAATAGGAAAAATTCACCAACACTGAACCAGAGTTCACCTTGGTGTATTTAATACTAGACCCCGCTCAACCCACCTCCAATCCTCCAACATACTCAAACACCCTGCTTCCCTCACATAAGTTCAAAACAATAATAAAGATGTTTTTTGCCTCTCATTCTGGGAAGCATGATCTCTGCATTTCAAACCTACCTCCTAACCTTTAAAATAAGAAATGGACCATCGTTAGGCTGCAAAATAATGTTCTTTTCACAAAATCAAAACCTAAAGGTCTAAGGGTCTTTATTTGTATGTTCCCTAATGAGTGGGGGAGTATTGCCCCATAATTAGCTATGTTCCATCAAGTTCAAGTTTGCTATGTCAGCCGAAGTGTATTCAAAGCAGAGGGCTTTCTGTAAACAAAAGGAAAATATGGGTTAGTGGGACTACTTAGTTCTGGATGAAAAGATCTGTTCTTTGGAAACAATTCAGCCATCATGTAGTAGATTTTAATTTGTTAGAAGATGACTCATAATTTAAAGAGTGAAGATTTCATTTTTAACCTCCCAATGTACTTTCAGCCTCCACATATACTTATTTAGAAGATGACACCATGTGTTAGGAATTGAAAGATAATTTTGCTTTTATATAACTCATTTTGAAGGTATATGCTTCAATATTTTAATATTGCCTTTCTTCATCAGGATATCACTTCTCAGTGGTGAAGATAATACGTGTTATTTTTTTCCCAGAAAAATAACACTTTATTAATACATTTCTATATTTTCCTACTTTAAAAAAAGTTTATTTACATATAGTTGACACACAATGTTACATTAGTTTCAGGTGTACAACATAGTAATTCAACATCTCTATATGTCATGCTATGCTCACCCTAAGTATAGCTAACATGTGTCATCATACGATGCTATTATAATACCATTGACTATATTCCCTATGCTGTGCCTTTTATTCCTGTAACTTATTCATTCCGTAACTGGAAGCCTGTATTTCCCACTCCTCTCTACCCATTTTGCCCATTCCCCCAACTGCCTTCTCTCTGGCAACCATCATCTTGTTCTCTGTATTTATAGGTCTGGTTTTGCTGTTTATTTATTTATTTTGTTTTTTAGATCCACACGAGTGAAACTGTATGGTATTTATCTTTCTCAATTTGACTTATTTCACTTATAATACCCTCTAGGTCTGTCCATGTTGTCGCAAATGGCAAGATATCATCATTTTTTTTATGGCTGTGTATGTGGTGAATGTGTATATATTCACCACATCTTCCTTATTCACTCATTTATCAAAGCATACTTGGACTGCTTCCATATCTTGGCTATTGTAGATAATGCTGCAATAAACATAGGGGTGCACATATCTCTTCAAACCAGTGTTTTCATTTTCTTTGTGTAAGTACCCAGAATGGGAATTATTGTATCATAGGATATTTCTGTTTTTAATTTTTTCAGGAACCTCCAGACTGTTTTCCACGGTGGCTGTACCAATTTATGTTCCTACCAACAAGGCATGAGGGTTCCTTTTCCCCCACACCATCACCAACAGTTGTTATTTCTTGTCTTTTGATTTTATCCATTCCTGGCAGGTGTGCGGTGATATCTCATTATGGTTTTAATTTGCATTTCTTTCCCTGATGATTAGTGATATTGAACATCTTTTCATGTGTCTGTTGGCCTTCTGGAGGTCTTTGGAAAAATATCTCTTCAAGTCCCGTAGGAGTGCTGACAATACTGATGCCATCTTGGGCCTCCATCTTGTTCATGTTTGCTCAATGACTTCTCTTGGGGCTACGTGTCCCCGGTCCTTTGGAGATTAATATACATACCTTAGAGATGTCTGCCAAGACTGGGAAGGCTCGTTTTGGTCTCCAATAGATCCGTGGGAGATAATACAGTCTTCCTTCTTTCCTGAAGCACAAGTGGTGCCACAAGATCTAATTAAAGGGTAGCTGTCAACTGGGTGCATTCGAGCCCTTTGAGGTGGATGTGAACCCTTGGGACTCACTACAGTGCCCTTCCGCGTGTCCCGTCGCTCTATAAAATCTGTGGACTAAGGTCTGGACTTTGTGAGAACAGCTGTGCAGCTGCCATAGGTCATCTTCCTCAGCCCGATCCCCTGCATCAGTCAGTGACCCTTAATAAAATTCCGTGTAAACTCTTTGGAGTGGCCTCCTTCATTTTCCAGTCTCAAAGTGTCTTCTCAGTTTGAGGGATACTTCACTGTCCCCTCCCCACCTCCTAACAGGTTGTCTGCCCAGTTTTTAATTGGATTGTTTAGTTTTTTGATGCTGAGTTGGGTAATACATGTTATTTAACTCAATAATTCAGAATTTAGATTGAACAAAGACAGTATGCTTGTCTTTTACAAAGGAGGTTTTGTGATTTAAAACGACATTAGCATTACATCTCACTCCATTCTCCATGCATCTCCCTGGTGATGGCCATCAGTGTAACAATATGGTTACCAAGGTCTGCCACTTAGTATCAGTTCCTCAAAGATGAAAATAAATTGGGGGAAATGAGCAGCTGCTTGGGAATCATAAGCAGGGGAGAACAAGCAGCCATTTGGTTTAGGCTCATAGTTACAAAGGGTTCAAATTTAGAACTTGACATTGTGCTTGAAAGGAAATATACATATACACATACACAGAGGCACACGCACATTCATAGACAGGCAATGTCAGGATGGAAAAAATATATTTTTCATACAACTTAGAAACTTTGTCCCACTACCTACTTTCATTGTAGTAGTGTGCTATATGTTAAAATGTATATAAAATTTAACACGTGAATAACTTTGTATTAAAAACAACTTGTGCAATGTAACCATTTGGTTCTTAATTTCTGAGAATCCATGCCCCGCATCAGATTTCCCAAATGGTAATGTCTTATTTAACCTCAAGACCAGGAATATTCAAATGTTGCTAATTGGCACCCTCCCCCCAACCAAATGTCCTTCTGCTGGTCCAGGATCCAATCCAGGATCACGTGAAATATTTAGGGTCACTGATCTGTCTTTAGTTTCCTTTAAATTGTAACAGTTCCTCAGTCTTCTTTTGTCCTTGAGGTTTTTGAAGAGTACTGGCCAGTTCTATAGAATGTCACCCAGCTTAAGCTTGTCTAATATTCCCTCATAACTAAATTCAGGTTATGAACTTTTGTCAAGAAAGCCACAAAAGTGATGCTGTGTCCCACTCAGTGCTAAATGCCCACACTTTTCAATTTTTATTGCTTTATTGCTTTTAATGCTTTTTATTGCTTCATCGAGATCCTGCTCTTCAGATTCCAAAAGGTGTTCAGCTCATAGACTCCACAGAAGAGGCAGAAGAAAGATCTATGAGATCTGCTATAAGCTCCAATATGGATGGTTTTGAGAACCATATCCTCTCTTATTCCCAAATCCTAGCACAGTGCCTGGCCCATAATAATAGGGTTTGTAAAGGATGAATTCCATTTCATTTCATTACCACCAGACATTCAAGAGAGAGACTGAAAGAGATGTGAAATCCAAACTAACAGATTCACCCTCCTGGGCGGCTGGAAATGATCAAATTCCCACAATAAGGGATACACGGTTCCCCACTATACCAATTAACAAAAGAACAGGCCTACTTCCTTCCATTACTTCACTTTTACCATTTTTCCCCCACAAAGGGAAAAATACACTTAATTGTGTATTGGAAAAAAGGTTCTGTGTGATATGGGACTTGGCAGTCTGAAGTGGCTTTCTAGAACAACAAGCAGTAATTGTTGTATAGGTTTGTGGTAACGCATTACAAGAGAAAATCAAAAACCGTTCATCACTGACAAATTACTGTAAGATAATCACTGACATATTACTGTCAGATGCTTAGTCACATAATGGATAAAGTACTAATTGGTACTATTCAAGCACAAGACCATCCATAGGCAGTACGATACACAAATTATGAAAAGGCTTTTGCTCAGGAGAGATTAAAAATACTCTAGTATTTCATAGTATTTATTAAGAGCCTGGTAACCTGGTGTCAAGAAGCTTAAAATCCTGGGGCGCCTGGGTGGCTCAGTCGTTAAGCGTCTGCCTTCAGCTCAGGGTGTGATCCTGGCATCCTGGGATCGAGCCCCACATCGGGCTCCTCCGCTGGGAGCCTGCTTCTCCCTCTCCCACTCCCCCTGCTTGTGTTCCCTCTCTCTCTGGCTGTCTCTCTGTCAAATAAATAAATAAAATCTTAAAAAAAAAAAAAAAAAGAAGAAGCTTAAAATCCTGAATATGTTTGTGCCCACGTAGATGAAATTAGACCTAGAGACAGGTAAGCGTTTATGCTACAAGAACACAGACAGAAGAGCACCTAATTCTGTTTGGGGGGAGGAAGTAAAAACAACATTTTTTCAGGCTAAGAGAACATCATGAACAGGTGGCAAAAGAAACGCATTCAGTAAGATCCTATGCCACCGTTAACAACAGTTGTTGAAGCGATGAATACATATCAAAGTTTTAAGAAAATGCATCTCCGGATACAGGTCTCATGGGTAAAATTGAACTTTTTCAAAGTAAATTTTATCTTCTCACCTATGAAACAAAACCCACGCTAAACTATCTGACCCTAAACCAGATCCTCAGATCATTATTCGCCATGCAGAAACGCAGGTTAGCTAGAAAATTCCAAACAAGGATGAGGCTAAGATTCACTGAGACTTCATGAGAGTCCCTCAAGATTTATTTACCTCTGAATTTTTACTATGCTTACAAAAGGCAGGAAAGAGTCTCTCAGGGGCCACGTTTCCTGAGTTGTCGATCCAAACAGCCCACCGAACCCTGAGGAAGAGCAGACATCTAGCCAGATTCGCCTGGAAGCCAGCAAAGCGTCTGACTCAAAATGGGGATAAAAAGGGGATAGTAAGACAGAGCGGCCTAAGTGTATCATTTTCCAAATTCCCATCTGTTCGCAGACAGAACGTGTCAACAGACCCTTCACACTGCTACTATTTTTGAGAAGTATTCAATTTCAGAATCCAACACGAACCTTCTTATGACAGAAAATTTGCTCCCATGAAAACCTGGTTTTCCCATGACTTCAGCCTCAGTGACCTTGGCAGAGGAGGAGAATTTGAACTTGGATTTAAAAGCATGGTTTGATGTGGGAGAGAAACGAAGGACACCATACGGACGCCCAGACAAGGCCTTCTCATAGAGATACTCTGCATCCACTAATAAATTGGCATCCTCTTTTCGTACGCCATAAAAATGACATTTCGTGTCTCTTCCTATGATAAGAGGGTTGTATTGGTGGCGTCTCCACTATTCCTCTCAGTTTGCTGAGAAGGGCAACATCTGCGGTGAATGGTGTGGCTTGGATGAAGGAAGACCAAGAAGCAATTCTAAGTTATATTCTAGGAAAGTGTTTATTTTCCTTGTATCTCCATCCGGTTGCTGCATTTGAAGCAAAGCTTTAGCTGGTATTTGCCCCTGTGAAATTTAGTGGGAAATCTCACAAAAATGAAGTTGGGAGGTTCAGCAGGGACGCTCCCATGCCCTACCACTCCTCAGCTGCAGACCCAACAGGAGCAGAGGGACCCTGCACCCTTGCACCTCCAGACTACTTGACTATCCTCCCGCAGCAACCCGGCCAGTAAGAGACCGTCACAATCCAGTCAATGAGAAGCCACTATACTACGAGCCTCAGTTTAGTCCAATGGACTTCTGTTTACTTATTATTTTTTTAAATCTATTTATTTGTCAGAGAGAGAGCTTGAGCAAGCACAAGCAGGGGAAGGGCAAGCAGAGGGAAAAGCAGGCTCCCCGCTGAGCAGGGAGCCCGACTCTGGGGCAATCCCAGGACCCTGGGATCATGACCTAAGCCAAAGGCAGACGCTTAACCAACTGAGCCACCCAGGCTTCCCTGGACTTCTGTTTGTAATAGCCTTCCCAACTTCCCTGTTTCCTCTATCAAAGCTCATTCCTCTCCATTGTTCTTGAGTGTAGCCTACAGCTTTCTGGCAGCGTGCTTGTCCCAGAGTGTAATTCTCTTTTATTCCGGAATAAAACCATCTTTTGCTAGAAAAATAACTGGCAGCTTTATTTTTAAGGTTAACACTCCATTATTTAATCTAATGTCAGAGGGTTTTGCATTTTTAACCTGACCTAAGGAGCAGAGAGGTGGAAAGCACTTAAATTAGTCAGTAGCCACTTTGCCTTGCTGCCTGTGTATTGGTCCCCTTTGCATATATATATTTTTTTAATCCTTGTAGCTGTCCTGTAGAAACCTCTTACATCTATCATCATTTGCAAGGATGGAGAGTCACAGCTTCAGCTGTTTGACAGATTTCCCCAAGTGAGGCTTTGGTACCCATCACATAGAGAATCTCAGAGGCAAGCTGCCCTCCCACCACCTTCCTTTCCCTCTGCAGCCCCCCGCCCCCGCCCCACTTCCTTACACACCGCTGCAAGGAGAGCGCTCCTTGACTGGCTGGGCACAATCTATTTGGGCAATCTGGGGAAGAAGTAAGAGGATATAATTTTTTTTCTTAGCACCTATTTGGATGCTGCTGTATGGATTATAAATGTGTGTGTGTGTGTGTGTGTGTGTGTGTGTGTGTGTGTGTTCCCATTCATATGTTAAAGTCTAATCCCCCTATGTGATGGTATCTGGAGGTGGGGCCTTTGGGAGCTATTTAGGGCATGAGGGTGGATCCCTCATGAATGGAGTTAGTGCCCTTATCAAGAGGCCAGAGAGCTAGCTCATTCTCCTGCTGCAATAGGCAGCTAGTAACCAGAAAAGCATCCCCTCTGGAACCTGACTCTCCTGGCGCCCTCAGACTTCCAGCTACCAGAATTGTGAGAAAGAAACTTCTGTTGTTGATAAGAATAATAGAAAATAAAAATGATGTGTCTGAGTTTTATGAACATGGACAATGCTTATGTAATGCTTCCTTTAAAAAGAAGGATGAAAGACAGACTATGTAAAAACAAGAAACAAAGAAAATGTATATTCAGGGGAGACAAAAACCTGGAAGGAAACACAGCGAAATGTTTTCAGGTGTTTTGTCTGAATGGCCAATCAAGGGACTTTTTTCCTTTCTACTTTTCTGTGTTGTTCCAAATTTGTGTGAGTATTGTGTCTTACGTTTATAAGACAGACATACAATGAGAAAAAGGAATATATATCTGGACTGTTGGGGAATAGCAAGTACATAAGTATGGCTGGACACAGTGAAACAGTAGGAAATCAAGCTGGAAAAGCAGATTGCTCTAGTTCACGGCAGGCCCTGGATGTCCCACCGAGGACTCAGAGCTTTACTTCCAGGTAGCAGGGAGCTAATGCCATTGTGGAACGCTGCGTCTCAGCACCTTCCATTCCATGGGCAATCCTCACTAGGGAGAGGGTCCATCTGCACTGTCCTCCCTACTAGGACTTAGTCTTCCTATCAAAAGCTATAACTTTCATCCGAATGCATTCCACCTTTGCCCAACCTGAATGGCTGGGTTCCTATTTATTTCTGTATTGAAGCTTGCACTCAGGGCTGTACTCTGAACCCTTTCCAGCTGGGCCAGGAAAATAAGGCTTTGATGCCAAGCACAGACAGAGAAAGCCAAAAACCCTTTCATGTGGGGATGAGGATCCCACCTGTGGATCAACCACCACCTATCCCAGATATGATGTTGAAACATCACAGAAGGATCAATCTCTCCTTTTTTATTTTTAAGATTTTATTTATTTGAAAGAGAGCGAGAGCACAGAGGGAGAGTGAGAGAGAGAAGCAAACTCCCTGCTGAGCAGAGAGCCCAACATGGGGCTCAATTCCAGGACCCTGGGATCATGACTTGAGCCAAAGGCAGACACTTAACTGCCTGAACCATCAGACACCCCTCAATCTCTCCTATGTAAGGAGGAAACTTTATTCTCTTGGCCATGACATCAAAAGTAGCAAGAATATCTAAAAGTTAAGTCCTAAGGATGGTTCTTAAGATGAAATCATTTTAGGGGAGAACAGTGAGATATGGTAAGAAAGAAATCCAGGTAGAAGACCCCGGGACAAAGTATAACCATCACAGACTTCATAAACAAAACACATTTAGCCTTATTTTTTCTGTTAATTTTTACTTTAAGACTCTGTTCCTTTGAGCTCCAAATGGTAAAGGGGAAACCATACACTCCTAGATTCCATGGATGTGGAGCGTTGCTGGCACGTAGTTTTGTCTATGATTATACAACAGCTGGAGAATCAAAGCAGAGAAAATAGACAGTTTTACTTGCCTGTAGTCAGTCACTTGCCAGGGAAGTATGCAGAAGGTCAAAGGACAAATAAGTGATGTCTGCATCATAGCAAAATGGTCCGTCACAGAGTACAGGCTGGGTAGGAAGGCAAGAGACACCCAGACGGAGCTCAAAGAACAGGCAGGTGGTTGGAATGTTTGCATAAGTGAGAGAGTCATCAAAATATAAGTATAATCAGCAGGGAGAAGTTCAGACTTGGGAATTCATAGGTAGAGCATTTCTAGCTGATTCAAGAGTCTACGTAAGATGTGCCCAAGGGGGTGCTGCAGGGACATGAAGACAAAGCATGTAGAAAAGAGAAGAAAGACCAGAGTTACCTAGGATGACATCAGGGAATAGACAGGAGAGGAAAATGTCTAAGAATATACAGAGGTAACATCCCAGAGATAGAGAGATGATTAAAATGAGGGTAGAAGAGGGTGAGACGAACGGAAAAGCTCAATGAAAATAATTGACAGTGGGAAATAATTTCTGAAAATGGCAAGGAGGCTCAAATAATTCCAACCTCATCTCCTAGTTCTGAAATACACAGGAGAGTGATTAGCTTCTATGACTCCCTGTTCATCAGTTCCTTCAAATTTGGGCTGACCACATTACAAATAGCCGGAGAATTACTGAAGTGAAAAGAGATACTTCTTCCCCCTATCAAATTGGTCAATCCTGATAAATTCTTATACGGGCAAAGGAGACTTAGAGAAGACAAGAATAGAGAGACTCTCACAGTTTCATATAATTCTAGTTGGAATAACCATTGATATAACCTTTTTAAAAGGCAATTTGGAACGTTCTATCAAGGGACATAAGGATACTTGTATCCTTTGACCCAGCAATTCTATTTGAGTTTATCCTAAAGTTATTAAAGATATAAAGACTTTAGTACATAGAAATTAAAATATTTCAACAGCATAAACCTGAAAACAACCTAAAGGTATCAACAAACAAGGGAACTAAAAAACTAAGTGTAATCATGGGATGGACTACTATACAGCCCTTCTTAAAAAAAAAAAAAGAAGAAGATGATTTTAGAGAGAGAGAAAGAGCGTTGAGTGCAGGGAGGGGCAGAGGGAGAGAATCCCAAGTAGATTCCCTGCTGAACATGGAGCCCAATGAGGGGCTCCATGTCACAACCCCAAGATCACAACCTGAGCTGAAACTAAGAGTTAGACACTTAACCAGCTGAGCCACCCAGGCGCCCCGTGGACTACTCTACAGTCTTTAAATACAATGTTTCCAAATTATTTATGAAATGGTAAATGCTATGTAAAAAATTTTATATATTTTTTTCTTTATTGTTTTAAAATATAGTATATCAATAGGAAATTTGGGGTAAAGCCAACTGATCAGGAAATGATGCCAACAAAATGGTAGACTATTACTTAAGTTCCCAAGAGGGGGCATGCCATACCATGACAGGAGACACTTGGGGGAAGCACCAGGGTCAGTCAGGCGGAAGAGGGAGAGAGGGTATCTGTGTGCAAGAGACTTTATTGTATTTGCGTGTGTGTGTGTGAACGAACAGGCGGGCAGGCTAAACAGGCTTAGGATTGGCTAGTTGGAATAATTTCAGCAGGCTGTGGACAAAGGGACTGTCCCTAGTTTTCTGTTTACCTGGCCCAGGAACAATTAGGACAGCTGGATAGTAGCCTAGAGTGTGAGATGTCAAAAAGAAGAGGTAGTTAGGGTACAGACTCTGGGTTGGTTGGTTTGAATTTGAATTTGGTTTGAAACTCATAGGCAAGTTGTTTGCTATCTCTAAAACTGGGTTAAATCCTGGAAGAAGCAGGCTCCATATCACAAAGCATCAGAATACAGAAAATAAAAAATATGGGTTAATACATTGATTTTTTTAAATTGAAAATTGAAAATAAATTTTTTCAGATTTTCTATAATTAACACATATTACTTTTTTAATTCAGAAAAAATAAATATACCACAAAAATTCTGTGTCATTCACAAGCCTTGGGCATTTCTTTGAAAGGATAAATTTATACCGATATTAAAGAGTCATGGATGCAGCCCTCCTTACATTGTTGTTGGTTTTTTTTTTTAGATATATTTATTTGAGAGAGAGAGAGAGAGAGAGAGAGAGTGAGAGAGTACGCGAGCAGGGGGGAGAGGGAGCGAAGCAGACTGGGGCTCAATCTCAGGACCTTGAAATCACAACCTGAGCTGAAATCAAGAGCCCCATGCCCAACCAACTGAGCCACCCAGGTGCTCCACCATATATTGTTTTTTAAACCCAAAGAACAGGGGCACCTGGGTGGCTCAGCTGGTTAAGCATCTGACTTGATTTTGACTCAGGTCATGATTTCAGGGTCATGAAATTGAGCCCTATGTCGGACTCCACACTGGGCATGGAGCCTGCTTAAGATTCACTCTCTCCCTCTCTCTCTGCCCTTCCCCCTACCACCTCTCTCTCTCCCTAAAAAAATAAAAATAAAAAACAAACACGAATTGCTTATACTGTGAACTTTACATCGCTGAAGATAGGAGAACATCCTGAGCCACTTTCACAGAACATTTACTGTATTCCTAAAGAGAAGGGACAGGGAGTTTCTAATCAAATGCACAGGATTCCAGACTGACCCTTGTCCTAAACTGTAGGTGAAAGAGAGATCTGTTGGCAAGGAATTAAAGAGAGTTAAGAAGAAACTGTCCACAGGAGTCACCTGCCTATCGCGGATCCCTTGTGGATGAGGGGGAGGGGTAAGTGTACTGATTTCAGAAAGTGGCAGCCCCAGGGCTTTGATCACAGCTACATGACACACTGGATAATTGAATGAAAGCATTTGTGAGGTCACCATGTTTAATGCTAAGAACTGTGATATCACAGTCCACGAAGGGCTGTTGTTTGTGGCAGGCAACAGACCTCGTCTGCCAAAGGCACCTACTTTTCCATGGGGAGTGACAACCTGCGCTGATTTCTGAGGACTCTTCTAAGGGAAGAACTTCCTGACTGTATGGCCTTCATAAAATATCCACCAAGGGTACATCGGGCTCTGTGCTCCCCTCCAAGTCTGCCTAAGACTCTTTCCCTCTTCCTTGCCCCTCCCCACCTCTAAAATAAATAAATCTTTAAAAAGAAAAGAAAAAGAATGAGATAAATGTTGAAGGCTTTTAGAATCTGCGAAGCTCTGCTGGATGGATATCAGGTAGCACACAACTTACTTAGGTGAGCTGAGGGTGATAGGCTTATGGCAAAGCACGAGATCCACGCAGACCCTGATGTGCTTCTGTCTCCGCCCTCACGCATGGTCAGACTGAGTGATGGTAAAGATAACTAAGGTCCAGGCAAATTAGCGGTCAGGTTGCCTGCCGAGCTAGATTAAATCAGAAATACAGTATCAGAGGGGCACCTGCGTGGCTCAGTCAGTTAAACGACCAGGTCTTGATCGCAGGGTTATGAGTTCAAGCCCCACATTGGGTTCCACACTGGGTGTGGAGCCTACTTAAAAAAAAAAAAAAGAAGGAGAAGGAGAGGGAGGAAGGAAGGAAGGAAGGAAGAAAGATAGTGCCAGATAATTCAGATTTCCACATGAAAATTCTTATCTAATCAGTAAAAAATACATTTCTCCCACCCCTTCTGAAGAAGGTAATGTGAGACAATCAATAATCATATACATAATTCAAAACTGTGATGACTGCTTGAAATAAAAGCTGTGTGCTATGAGAGACTATTCAATATGCAAACCACTAGCAGTGTGATTATTGCACGACAGATTTAATTATTTCTTTCTATTGCTCAAAATCCAATTGTGGCTCCCCACTGAATTTAAGATGCCATGTAATAGGAAGTCTTGCATAGCACAGCACAGTCTGCCTCCTGGCCTCATGCTGTACTGCCCTCTCATTCATGAGCCAGGCAACAGCCATAGGGCACTAGGTGACACTCCCCAATCATATCGCAATCCCTCATGGCTCTGCCTTCCTGGGCCCATTTGTCCCTTGCCTGGAATGCTGTTCCCAATCAGAGTAACACAACCATACCTGTCAAGACATAGGTCAGATGTTAATTCCTACAAGAAGCCTTCTCTGCCCACTGTCCCTAAAACCTGCCACCCAACAAGGGCCCCTTCTATGCAATATGGTGGCACTTTGTAGTTGATGCCAATACTGAGCTTATCCCACTTCACTGTAATTATCTTTTTATTAGTCAGCTTGCCTCACTAGACACGACTCCTTGAGGGCAGGGACTACGTTTGTGCTCTCAGTTTAACATAATCCCTGACACATCACCCATGCTCGATAATTGACGAAATGATGGACTGTTCAGTAACTCGTATTAGGTCAATTCCTAACTATTCAGAAAATATTAGATCTGTATTTCCCCCTATTTATCAAAAATAAACTTGTAATGAATAAATGAGTTAACTGTAGGGAAATAAAATCATAAAAGGTATAAAAAATATATCTAAATATTTATCTTAAAGTGAGGACTTCTGAAGGATATACCAAAAGTAAAAGACATGAAAGTAAGGACATTAAAAAGTTAAAATTTCTGTATATCAAAAACCACCATAAAATTAACACATATAAACTAAACTGGAGAAAGGCTTCCTCATGCCCTTTGCAGTCCATCCTTCCCTCGACCCCTAACCTCAGGCAGAGGGACTTGACATTTTCTAGATTTTATATAAATAGAATGACAGGATATATGCCCTTTTGAGCTGGCTTCTTTTCCCCATAACGATTTTGAGATCCATCCATGTTGTTGCATGTATTGGTAGTTCCCCCCTTTCTATTGCTTACCCTTTGGGTGGGCATCCTATTTCATTTATCAATTTAATATTCATTTGTTGGTGGCTAGTTGGCTTGTTTCCAATTTATGGCTATTGTAAACAAAGCTGTTACAAATATTCACGTAGGAGTCTTTGTGTAGACAAACGTTCTCATTTGTCTTGAGTAAGTACTTAGATGTGGCATAACTAGCTTGGAAGACAGGTCTAGGTTTAACTTTTTGAAAAACTGCCAGACTGTGTCCCGAAGTGTTTTTTGTTTCATCTCCACCAGCACTGTATGAGGATTCCAGTTGCTTCACATTCTCGGCAACAATGGACATTGTCAACCTTCTGAATCTGATTCATTCTGGTGAATGTATCGTGCTAACTCACTGTAAGTCGTATGATTTTACGACATTTTGATTCTTTGAAAAGTTTACTTTTTGGAAGACCAAAACATTGCTTTAATTTCTAACCATTGATCCTGTACCTAAAAAGTCTAGTAAGTTTTCAATTCAGTCACAAGTATTTGCATACTTGCTATTGTACAAGGCACTGCGTTAGAAGCCAGAGAGGATGCAAAGATGCGCATTACATGACGTTTGCTCTCAAATAACTCCGTCTTCTATGTAGAGAAATAACCCAACTACAAGCTAGAATGGAAAGTGTCTTTGGAGAAGTCTGGGTCACAACACTAGAATGGCTTCATGAAGGAGATGTCATCTGAGGTAGTCCGTGTAGTACAGAACCCCTCAAACTTTGGTCGACAACCATAATATCCTGCACTTTTGCCCTAAATTCTTCTTCCCCTAAACCAAACCGTGTGACTCCCTCAAACATCACCCATATAGGAGGTCTTGTCACTAGCGTGGTTGCTCTCTCTGGACAGACTTTAACCAAAAACTTCCTTTGATGTGTGGTGTGAGCAGAACATAACACCCGGGAGTAGACTAGCCCACAGAGAGGAGAGCAGAATTCTTACTGATAATGTTTTGACTATACTTTCATTATTTATAAGACAGTATTAGCTTTTATTTAATATATTGGGCCTTTATATAAATGAATGAATCAACAGTGTAATTGTAGAATGTAACTGGTATTACAGATGGTCTAATATAACTCCCTCTTTTTCCAAGAAAGAAAAAAGAGTTCCACAGTGGATTAAGTTCTTTGCCCTTTTTCTTACAACCAGACATTGACGGGGGAGGGACTGCTGTGTGAGTCCTCTGATTCCCGAACAGGGCTTTCTTTGAGTAAACCCGAATCTGTCTTTTCTATGGGGTGTTGTTAAGCCACCTCTTTACCTTTCATATGTCTGCATTTTTTCTTTTAAATACTTAGGTACTGGCCCTTTTTTGGTTAAGTTTAATCTTCTGTAACAGCATCTTTTTGGGTTCAGATTATATCGAACAAATTGAATGAAGCCTCCTCAAACTATGCCATCTGCAAAAGTGACCGGCATGGCATTGTCAGACCAAATGTCTGGCTGGTGGCAGCTGGAACAAAAAAGCCAAAGAGAGAACACCCAGGAATGTACTCGCTGTGACCAAATACAATGTAGGGCAAGTGAGGGCTCAAGTAAGAGTTACAGTGGAAAACAAAATGTCGACGCTAGGGAAGAGCTCTTGGAGAACCACTCGGAAGCTGAGTGAGTTGGGTTGGGGAAAGCGGTCTGGGAGTACGGCTGTAAACAACGCGCAGTATCAGAGAGCCTCAGGGGTTAAGTTGCTCTGGATGCTTGGATCGCACTGGGCTTCACATCTTAGAATGAACTTGGGGAGTTAGGGGACTGCCTGGGTGGCCCAGTCAGTTAAGCGGCCAGCCCTTGATTTCAGCTCAGGTCATGATCTCAGAATCATAGATCGAGCCCCACATCAGGCTCCACACTGGGCATGGAGCCTGCTTAAGATTCTTTCCTTCACGTTCCTCAATGCTTCAGTGCACTAGCTTTTTCATTCACTGATACACCTAAATGATGCCCTTTCCCAATTTTGTCCCTCCCCTCCATTTCACCACATCACCAACAGCACTCCAGCCTTGGGTTAAGACCTGGCAGAACTCAGGATACACAGAAGGATTGGCTACATTTTAGGTTCCATGAAGGAGCAGTCTTTTGGGCCAACATCCTATTCCCAGCCCCCACGGCAGAATGTCTGCTTCGAACTGGCTTGATGAATATGTACTGTTGGGATGATATGGACACGAGAGGACCGTGGCTGACAAGTTCTGCTTACGAGATGACTGTCCCAACAGGGGAGTAGACTAGCTCTTTCCTAGCATGTCCTTTCTACCTGGTTGTGCTACAAACTAGAGAATACGATTTTTAGTTCATTGTAGGGCTTGGAAGCCATGACCTTCCTTTTTTTTTTTTTTAATGTTTTTTTTATTATATTATGTTAGTCACCATACAGTACATCCCTGGTTTCTGATGCAAAGTTCGATGATTCATTAGTTGCATATAATACCCAGTGCACCATGCAATACGTGCCCTCCTTATTACCCATCACCAGTCTATCCCATTCCCCCACCCCCTCCCCTCTGAAGCTCTCAGTTTGTTTCTCAGAGTCCATAGTCTCTCATGCTTCATTCCCCCTTCTGATTACCCCTCTTTCTTTAGCCCTTTCTTCCCCTACCAATCTTCCTAGTTCTTATGTTCCATAGATGAGAGAAATCATATGATAATTGTCTTTCTCTGGGAAGCCATGAACTTCCTCTCTCTCTCTCTCCCATTCACACCCATACCACTGGTTCGTGTTCCACTCTGAACACTGTGCCCTCATAACCAGATATGGAAGCCTCAGTATACACTGTGCATGAGGTCCAGGGCACCTGCTCATTTTAAGGGTCTTTTTAGTACACACTCCAATGGCAGCAATATAAGCAAATCCATATTCTACCTCATATATGCTCTGGAATATATATGCCTTTGCACTGAGCAAGCCTGGGAAATCCCTGGCCCCTCCTTACTAGTAGAAGGGATGTGCCACATAGGAAACCAGATCCACCCTGGCTCATTTTAAGCCATGAGGAATATGGCCTACTCACTTGCCTGTGTGATATTCAATGCCAAAGACGTCATTCCTATAGAATATAATAGTTCCTAAATGTAGTCATTTGTTCACACATTTTTTAAAGATTTTTTATTTGAGAGAGAGAAAGAGAGAGAAGAGGGGGAGGAGTAGAGGGAGAGGGAGAGAGAATCTCAAGTAGGCTCCACACCAAGCCCAGAGCCCGATGCAGGGCTCGATCTCAGAACCCTGAGATCATGACCAGAGCTGTTTAACTGAGCCACCCACGTACCCCCACATATTGTTTCTTATTGATGGAGTGGGGAAGTGAAAGATTTTCCCAGGTAAATTTTTATTTATTATTTAACTATATTTAAGTATTGCCTGTTATATTTCTGTTTTGATCTAGAAAAAAAAAAAAACACTTTTTATCTTAAAGATAAAAACTACTATAAAATTTTTGGAGAACTTCCTAAAAAGATATCTGGTTTTCTTAATTTACAATACAAGATTAAGAGGAGGCAAAAGGAACAAAAGAAATCATCTTGTCCAAGTCACTCACCTGACAGCTGAGGAAAGTGACTCAGAGTGTACAATTCTTTGCCCAGCCGTGTTTCACACTGCGGGTTATATGAAAGAAAAAGCAGAACGTAAAGACAATAGCCTCTTATGAGGAAAGAGTTCTCATGCATGTCCGCTCTCAATTGCTACAGAAATTTAAAGAAAACTTAGAATGAGTTTCGCTGCCACTAGAGAAGGCAGTCCTCTGTCCCACGAGCTTTTAGCAAGCAGGTGGGGCTTTCTGGAGAAGGGAGTTGTAGTATTGATGGATACATCGAGGAAAGCTATGAAATAGAGTGTCTGGATTTCGGTGAAGACATTTTTTCAGAGATGGAGAATAGTGAGCTACTTTAAGCCTCCATTACAGCCTTGAGGGAAAAAAATGAAGATGGAGAAATGTTGGGAGGAATATCGGCTAGGAAGCCAACCACTGCAGTGAAGCAGAATGATCAGGAAAATGACAAAACCCAGGATTAAGTCACTTTTGTAGGTGAGACCACAGCCACCACCACTGTCACCCCCCATACACGTTGCCACCAGCACAACAAATGGAATGATCTTTTACCGAATCCTTACACTCAAGGCACCATATCCTGTATCCACCTTATCTTACGCAGTGCTCGCAACAACCCTACAGTGGTGGTTCAGCACGTGAGGAAAGAGGCTCAGAGAAGTGAAGTAACTTGCTGTGATGGTCTTTTTGCTGTGTCAACTTGGCTAAGCACAGCCCTCAGCTACTCAAACACTAAGTGTTACCAGGAAGGTATTTAGTAGATGTGACTAAAGTCCAAAGGCCATAATCAGTTGACCTTAATAAGGGAGATTATTCTAGATCATCTGGGTGGGTCTGATTTAATCAGTTGAAAGGCCTTTAAAACAGAGCTGAGGCTTCTCTGGAGACAAAGACACTTCACCTATGGACAGTTGCTTTAGCCCATGTCTGAGAGCTCCAGGCTGCCTTTCCTCACAGCCTGGCCTGTGGATTCCAGTCTTGCCCAGCCTGCCCCCACAGTTACATAAGCCAATTCCTTGCAGTAAACCTCTTACTATACACATCTCCTGCTGGTTCTGTTCCTCTGGTTGAACCCAAGCTGATACATACACATGGCGAAGATCACACAATAATTGCGTAAAAGAGTTCAGATCCTTTCAAAGCAAAAGTAGGTCACTATTTCACATTCCCTCCCAACAGAAGTTCAGTTTTGGACATCAGCACTTCAGAGAAATGGCAACACATCCAGATTTCTAGCAGGCACTGAAAGAGAGGTTAAAAGGTTAAAGCTCTGACCCTATGATCCAGCCATTGCACTACTGGGTATTTACCCCAAAGATACAGACGTAGTGAAGAGAAGGGCCATATGCACCCCAATGTTCATAGCAGCAATGTCCACAATAGCTAAATCGTGGAAGGAGCCGAGATGCCCTTCAACAGATGACTGGATTAAGAAGTTGTGGTCCATATATACAATGGAATATTACTCAGCTATCAGAAAGAACGAGTTCTCAACATTTGCTACAACATGGACAGCACTGGAGGAGATAATGCTAAGTGAAATAAGTCAAGCAGAGAAAGACAACTATCATATGATTTCTCTCATCTATGGAACATAAGAACTAGGATGATCGGTAGGGGAAGAAAGGGATAAAGAAAGGGGGGGTAATCAGAAGGGGGAATGAAACATGAGAGACTATGGACTATGAGAAACAAACTGACGGCTACAGAGGGGAGGGGGGTGGGGGAATGGGATAGGCTGGTGATGGGTAGTAAGGAGGGCACGTATTGCATGGTGCACTGGGTGTTATACACAACTAATGAATCATCGAGCCTTACATCGGAAACCGGGGATGTACTGTATGGTGACTAACATAATATAATAAAAAATCATTTAAAAAAAAAAAAAAAGGTTAAAGCTCTGGACACCAGACCATGCTAAGTTCTCGAAATGGGGCCAAGGGGTAGGAGAAACACCCATGATGACTATGAGGAAATCGGAGTCATGGAAAACCACTCAGTTGTGATGCAGAATATAATCAGAGTGATAGAAGCACTGAAGAATGCTTCCCTGTGACCATTCCAGAAAAGGCCAACATTTCATAGGCATTGTAACCTAATGCAGGTATAGGCAAAAGCAAGAAACAGAGGTTCATTAGAATTTCAGTTCCACGTCGAAACAGGAAAGTCCCCTAACTTGTTCCAGACCAGACTGACCCTCATGCATAAAAAGAATACAGGGTTTAGCATTTTGAACGCCAGCGTGTTTTTCCAAAAAGCACAAAAACATACTTGGATTTGGATGGTCTACACCCACATTATTGGGACACATGGGAAAACAGAATTCTTGTAGTTTATAAGTACAGAAAACACGGTGCGTGCTATTGTCATGACTAATATTACTCAGGCATGATCGGATAAGCCAGATGCCACACGAACCTATAAAAGACGCCACGGTTGCAGTTTCAGGAAGATGGCAGAGTAGCAGGACCCTGAGCTCACCTCCTCCCACAGACACACCAAGGCAACAACCACATGTAATGCAACTCACCTTGAAAACAACCTGCAGACAGCATTTCAAATCCCCCACAGCTAAAGGCACAGAGAGAAGGCCACATCAAGAAGGACTGGAGGGGAAAAGATGCAGTAGGGAATGAAACCCCTGGTGTGGCAGAGACCCACAAGCAGGAGGGACATCACAGGCACAGAGGTCCTCCCAAGGTAGTGAGAGGATCGAGCCCCACATTGACCATTCCCAGCCCTGAGGACCTGCCCCAGCAACACAAACCGTCGGGACATCTGGCTTTGAAAACCGGCAACGCCTAACTACAGGAGAGAGGGAGGGCTACAGGAAACTGAGACTCCTCTCTTAGTAGCGCTCAGTCCAAGACCCAACACAGAAACAGCACTTTGAAAAGTGCCCGGGTTATACATGAAGGAGACTTACTGACTAGAATTAGGGCATGCACCAGAGGGGGAGGGATCTGTAGGAACGTTTTCTGGGAATGGAAGTACTGGTGGGTACCATTTCTCTTGCCCTCCTTCAGCCTAACTGGCCAGAAGCTTGTGGGAGCCAGCTCTGATGCTTTCCATTACCATACTAGCACCACTTGCCTTGCTCCACCGCCCCACCACCCCAGGAGACACTCCTGCAAAGGGGCTCCTGCCTCCTGACACCAGATAGACAGCCTCGGTCAGGTCTGGCACCCCTCCATGAGACCCTTGCTAGGGAGATGGAAGCCAGCCCCACCCACAGCCTGCCTGTAGCAGTCACAGCCCAGGCACAATAGGAGGGCACATACGGCCCACACAGGGGACACTTCTGGAGCACCTAATGCTTATGACCAGAGAGGACTGCACTGCTGGGTGTCACAGATGCCTTTTACACAAGGTCACTACTTTCAAGACCAGAAGATGTTAGCAGACCTACCTAATACATAGCAACAAACACAGAGTCAGAAAAAATAAGAAGACAGAGGAATACGGTCCTGATGAAAGACTAAGATAAATCTTCAGGAAAAAGAACTAAACAAAGTGGAGATAAGCAGTCTACCTAATAAAGAGTTCAAAGTAATAGTCAAAAAGATGCTCACCAGATGAGAGGAGTGGGTGGACTCAGTGAGAACTTTAAGAAATTGATAAAAAATATAAAAAAGAACCAGTCAGAGCTGAAAAATACAATAACCGAGATGAAAAATACACTAGAGGGAACCAGCAGCAGACTAGAGGATGCAGAAGAACAGATCAGCACTCTGGAAGACAAGGTAAAGGAAAGCACCCAAGCTGAACAGAGAAATAAATAAAGAGATTGATAAATAGATAAATACATACATACATAAGAACTTAAAGTAGAAGACAGGTTGAGGGATCCCCAAGACAACATTAAGTGCACTAATATTTGCATTACAGGAGGCCCAGAAGGAGAACAGACTGAGAAAGGGGAAGAAAATAGACTTGAAGAAAAAATAGTTGAAAACTTGGGGCACCTGGGTGGCTCAGTCGGTTAAGTGTCTGCCTTCGGCTCAGGTCATAGTCCCGGGATCAAGCCCCTCCTCTGGCTCCCTGCTCAGCGGGGAGTCTACCTCTCCCCCTCAGTCTCCTCTCCCTCTCCATCTGCCTCTCCCCAGTTCATGCTCCCTCTCATTCTCTGTCAAATAAATAAAATCTTTAAAAAGAAAAAAAAGAAAAAAGGAAAAAGGAAAAAGAAAACTCCCCTAACCTGGACAAGGAAAAAGATATCCAGCTTCAGGAAGCACAGAGAACCCCCAACAAAATGAACCCAAGGAGGGCCAGACCAAGCCACATAATTATTAAAATGTGAAAGATTAAATATAAAGAGGGACACCTGGGTGGCTCAGTTGGTTAAGCATCTGCCTTCAGCTCATGATCCCAGGGTCCTAGGATGGAGTCCCACATTAGACTCCCTGCTCGGCAGGGAGCCTGCTTCCCCCTCTCCCTCTGCCCCTCCCCTGCTTGTGTGTGCTCACACACACACACACTCTCTCTCTCTCACTCAGATAAATAAAATCTTAAAAAAAAAAATTAAAGATAAAGAGAGAATCTTAAAAGCAGCAAGAGAAAAGCAAATAGTTAAGTACAAGGGAAACTCCATAAAGCTCTGAGCTGATTTTTCAGCAGAAACTTTTTTTTACAGGCTAAAAAATAGTGGCATGATATATTCAAAGTGCTAAAAGGAAAAAAAAACAACACCTTTCAACCAAGGATACTGTACCTGGCAAGGTTATTCAGAAGTGAAGGAGAGCTAAAGAGTTTCCCAGACAAATAAAAGTTAAAGGAGTTCATCGCCACTAAACTAGCCTTACAAGAAATGTTTAAGGGACTTCTCCAAGGCAGAAAGAAAGAAAAAAAAAAAAAAAAAGAACACAACTAGAAGAAATTTATAAAAGGAAAAAATTTCACTCATAACAGCAAACATATAGCAAGGGTAGTAGATCGATTACTTACAAAGCTAGTATGAAGGTTAAGACAGAAGTAGTGGAACTAGAGTTCCGGTTCAACACGGCAATGCAGGAAGACTCTGACCTCACCAAACGACGCCTATTAACAGAACAAGTCCTCCTGAAGAAGAACTGGGGGCTGACTGAACAGCTACTGACCTACCAGGGGCAGAGAGAACAGCAAGAGAACAAGAGACGGAGAGTAACAGGGAACCCCTATGCCCAGCACTGCAAACGTCCCCAGGCAGGGAGAGGACTGAGCGACTGGGAACAGATCCCTCTGTCCTTGGGCACACAAAAAAAGCCACGGCTTACAAGAGCAACTAGCACGTAAGAGCAACGCCACTAGAAACCTGCCAACAGCGGAGGAGCTGTGGAACACTCTGCAGATCAGAGAGCCTGGAGAAGGGCACAGTTTCTGTTCCCATCCCACCTTAAAAACCTAGCCTGGAGCAGCATCCAGATACCAAAATCGGTGAGTCTGGTCATCTTAGCGAGCTTGCAACTTTAGCGAGCCTAGAGTCCGCAAGCCTACACCAGCCCCAGTCACACTGGGGCACAGAAAGAGAAGCCAGTTTAAAAGGGCTGAGGAGCTGTGGGAACACTCTGCCCCCTCTCCCTTACAAGCTTAAACCAGAGCAGGATCCGGACATGATAAGGCGTAGGCTCGGACGCCATAATTAGTGGGTCACAATGCCGTAACTGGTGGGTCAGGTCATCACGGAAAGCTTGTGACCTCAGGAAGCCAAGGATCTGCAAGCCCACCCCAGCCCACTGGTACTGGAACATAGAAAAAAAGCAGCAGTTTAAAAGGGCTGAAGATTCTCTCCCCTCCACCCTAAAAGCACAGACCAAGGCAGGGTCTGGATGCCATAGGGGCAGATCCAGGTGCCATAACTGGTGGGTCCGGTTATCCCAGGGAGCTTGTGACCTCAGCAAGCCCAGGACCTTCAAGCACACATCAGCTCCAGTTGCGCTGAGGCACAAGAGAAAACAAAACCAGTTTAAAAGTGCCAAGGAACTATAGAAACATTTTCTCCCCCTCCACCTGAAAAGCCCACACTGAGCAGGGTCCAACTCAGGGTGAGTTTGCAACATCAGGGAGCCCACGATCCACAAGCCCACAGCAGCTGCCCTGTGGTGCTGGGGCACAGAACAAGCCTGGTTTTGTGTTTCTTTTGTTTGCTTTTCTTTTGCATTTTTAAATTTTTATTTATTTTTTTTACTTTTTAAATTTTCTCTTGCTTTTATTCGTGGTCAGTTTTGTTCTTTAATTTCTTTTTTTCCTTTTCTTCCTCTTTTTTCTCTACACCTATTTTCTTTTTCTTTTTTGTTTTATATTTTTCTTTATTATTTTTTTCTCTATTCTTTCTGTAAAAAGCAATGGTTTAAAGGAGTAAGTAGCTCCAGATTTCAGGTTATACTACAAAAACAGCAATCAAAAGAGTAAGGTACTGGCACAAAATCAGACACATAGATCAATAGGACAGAACAGAGACCCCGGAAGTAAACCCATGATTATATGGTCAATTAATCTTCGACAAAGGAGAAAAGAATATGCAATAGGAAAAAGTCACTTCAACAAATGGTGCTGCAAAAGCTGGACAGCTACATACTAAAGAATGAAACCGAAAACAAGAAAAAATTCAAATGAACAATCTAACCTTATACTTAAAGGGACTAGAAAGAAAGAATAAACCAAGCCCAAGATGAGTAGAAGAAAGGAAATAAGGATCAGAGCAAAAAAAATGAGGTAGAGACAAAAAAAAGAAAGAAAGAAAGAAGAAAAAAGATCACTGAAACCAAGAGCTGGTTCTTTGAAAAGATAAACAAAAGAGACAAATGCTTAGCTGGGCTCATCAAGAAAAAAAGAGGACTCAAATAAATAAAATCAGAAACAAGAAAGGAGACACCACAGAAATACAAAGGATTATAAGAGAATATGTAAAATTACATGTCAACAAACTGGACAACCTACAAGAAATAGATAAATTCCTAGAAACATACAATCTTCCAAAACTGAACTAGGAAGAAACAGGAAATCTATACAGACCTATTACAAGTAATGAAATTAAATTGGTAACCACAACTACCAAAAAAATAAAAGTCTAGGACCAGATGGCTTGACAGGTGAATTCTACCAGACATTTAAAGAAGAGTTACCTATCCTCTTCAAACCATTCCAAGAAAGAAAAGAGGAAGGAAAGCTTCCAAATATATTCTGCAAGGTCAGCATTACCTGATACCAAAGCCAGACAAAGACATCAGAGAAAAGAAAACTACAGGCTAATATCTCTGATGAACATAGTTGCAAAAATTCTCTACAAAATATTAGCAAACCACATTTAACAATACATTAAAAAAATCATTCACCACCAAAAAAATCATTCACCTGATTTATTGTCAGGATGCAAGAATGGTTTAATATTCACAAAATCAACATTATACACCACAACAATAAAATAAAGGATAAAAGTCATATTATCTCAATAGATTCAGAAAAAGCATTTGACAAGATTCAACACCCATCGATGATAAAAACTCTAAACAAAATGGGATTAGAGGGAACATACTCAACATTAAAAAGGCCATAAATGACAAACCCACAGCTAACATCATACTCAATGGTGAAAAACAGAGAGGTTTCCCCTAAAGTCAGGAACAAGACAAGGATGTCCACTCTCACCACTTTTACTTAGCATAGTACTGAAAGTCCTAGTCACAGCAATTGGACAAGAAAAGGAAATAAGAAGCATCTATATTGGTAAGGAAGAAGTAAACGGTCAGTATTTGCAGACAGCATGACACTATACAAAGAAAATCCTAAAGACTGCACCAAAATACTACAGGAAGTAATAAATCCAGTAATGTTGCGGGATACAAAGTTAATACCTAGAAATTGATAGCATTTTTATACGGTAACAACAAAGTTACAGAAGGAGAAATTTAAAAAACAACACCATTTACAATTACACCAAAAAAGAATAAAATACCTAGGAATAAACTTAACCAAGGAGGAGAAAGCCCTGTCTTCAAATAACTATGAAACATGGATGAAAGAAACACAGGTGAAGTTAACACAAACAGATGGAGAGATATTCCATGCTCATGGATTGAAAGAATTAATACTGTCAAAATGTCCACATTACCCAAAGAAATCTACGGATTCAATTCAATCTCTTTCCAAATGCCAACAGCGTTTTTCACAAAACTAGGACAAATAATACTAAAATTTACATGGAAACACAAAAGACCCCGAATAGCCAAATCAATCCTGAGAAAGAATAATGAAGCTGGATATATTACAATTCTAGATTTCAAAATATACTAAAAGGTGCAGTAATCAAAACAGCATGGTACTAACACAAAAACAGATGCATAGATCAATAGAACAGAACAGAGATACCAAATATAAACTGACATGTATATGGTCAATCTAGGACGAAGGAGGCAAGAATACACAATTGGGAAAAGAGAGTCTTTTCAATAAGTGGGGCTGGGAAAACTGGACAGCTACATGTAAAAAAAAAAAAAAAAACTGGACCACTTACTAACACCATAGGAAAGAATAAACTCAAAAGGTATTAAAGACCTGAACATGAAACCTGAAACCATGAAAATCCTAGAAGAGAACACAGGCAGTAATTTCTCTGACATCAGCCATAGAAACATTTTTCTACACATCGCCTCAGGCAAAGGAAGCAAAAGCAAAAACAAACTATCGGGCCTACATCACAATAAAAAGCTTCTTCACAGCAAAAAATAAACAAAACTAAAAGACAACCTATTGAATGGGAGAAGGTATTTGCAAGTGACATATCTAATGAGAGTTAATATCCAAAATACACAGAGAACTTACATCACTGAGCACCAAAAACCCACAATCCAATTAAACATAGAGAACTTACATCACTGAACACCAAAAACCCAAAATCCAATTAAAAAATGGGCAGAGGACTGGAACAGACATTTTTCCAAAGAAGATATACAGATGGCCAACAGACACATGAAAAGTTACTCAATATTACTAATCAACAGGGAAATGCAAATCAAAACCATCATGAAGTATCACCTCACACCTGTCAGAATGGCAAAAATAAAAAATACAAGAAATAATAAGTGTTGGCAAGGATGTGGAGAAAAAGGAGCCCTCATGCATTGCTGGTGGGAAAGCAAACTGGTGCAGCCACTGTGGAAAACAGTATGGAAGTTCCTCCAAAAATTAAAAATATAAATACCATATGACCCAATAATTCTACTGGGTATTTTACGTAGGGAACATGAAAACTCTAACTCAAAAAGATATCTGCACCCCTATGTTTATTGCAGCATTATTGACAATAACCAAGACATGCAAGCAACCTAAGTATGCACCAATAGATGAATGGATAAGGGAAATGTAGTGTATTTCTACAGTGGAATGTATACCTACAGTGGAATACCACACAGCCATAAAAAAAGGACAGATCATGCCACTGGAGACAACATGGATTGACTTAGAAGGTATAATGCTAAGCGAAATAAGTCATAGTGAGAAAGACAAATACCATAAGATTCCACTCAAAAATGAACAAACAAATAGCAGAATCAGAAATACAAATACAGAGAATGAACGGATGGTTCCCAGAAGGGGGTGGGGGGTTGGGCAAAATGGGTGAAGGAGAGAGGGAGATACAGGCTTCCAGATACGGAATGAGTAAGTCACAGAAATAAAAAGCAGAGCATAAAGAATACAGTCAATTATATTGTAACAGTAATGTAATGGGATGGATGGTAGCTATACGAGCCCCACATGTGGTGTAAAGTTTACTTAAAATTTAAAAAAAAATTTAATAGAAAAAAAAATTAAGGGGTGCCTGGGTGGTTCAGTCATTAAGCGTCTGCCTTCGGCTCAGGGCGTGATCAGAGTCCTGGGATCGAGCCCCACATCAGGCTCCTCCACTGGGAGCCTGCTTCTTCCTCTCCCACTCGCCCCGCCTGTGTTCCCTCTCTCGCTGGCTGTCTCTCTCTCCCTGTCAAATAAAGAAATAAAATCTTAAAAAAAAAAAAAAAAGAAAGAAAGAAAAAAGAAATGTAGTGTTTTTAGAATGTGTTCAAACTTAGGTGACCAATTTCTTACAGACTACTATATACATAGGATGTCACAGAGGAACCTCATGGCAACCACAAACCGTAATCCTATAATAGAGACACAAAAAATTAATGGAAAAATAAAACAGCATAACACTAAAGTCATCAAGTCACAAGTGAAGAGAGCAAGAAAAGAAGAAAGGAACAGAGAAGAACTACAAAAACAACCAAGAAACAATTAACAAAATGGTAACAAGTACAAATCTCTCAATAACTACTTTTAATGGAAATGGAATAAATTCTCCAATCAAAAGACACAGGGTGAATGAATGGGGAGAAAAAAGATGCTACTTACAAAAGACTCATTTCAGATTTAAGACACATAAAGACTGAAAATGAAGGGATGGAAAAAAATGTTTCATGCAATTAGAAACAGGGAGGGAAAGCCAGGATAGCAATACTTATATCAGACAAAATAGACTTAAAACCAAAGACTGTAACAAGAGACCAAAAAGATGCATTACACAATGATAAAGGCATCACTCCAACAAGAGGGTAGAACAATTGTAAATATCTATGTACCCAACATAGGAGCACCTAAACATATAAAGTAATTATCAACAGACATAAAGGGAAAAACTAACAATAATACTTCACAGTAGAGGGCTTTATCACTCCACTTACATCAATAGAGAAATCATCCAGGCAGGGATGGAAAACAATAAGGAAACAGTGGCTGTGAACAACACATTAGATCAGATGGGCTTAACAGATACATACAGAACATCCCATCCAAAAAAAGCAGAATACACTTTTTTTCCCCACGTACACAAGGAATATTCTCCAGGACAGATCACACATTACGCCACAAAACAGGGATTAACAAATTTAAGAAAACTGAAATCATAATCAACACCTTTTCTTACTACAACAGTGTGAAACTAGAAATCAATTACAAGAAAACAAAACTATAAAAAACACATACATGTGAAGGCTAAACATGTTACTTAACAACCAATGGGTCAATGAAGAAATCAAAAAGAAAATTTAAAAAATACATGGAGACAAATGAAAATGGAAACAAAATGATTCAAAATCTTTGGGATGCAGCAAAAGCAGTTCTAAGAGAGAAGTTCAGAGCAATACAGGCTTACCTCAAGAAACAAAAAACTCAAACAATCTAACCTTTCCCTTATAGGAACTAGAAAAAAGACAAAGCCTGAAATAGAAGGAAGGGAACAATAAAGATCAGAGCAGAAAATAAGAAATAAGGGGGGAAAAACCCAAAACAATAAAAAAGATCAATGAAACCAAGAGTTGGTTCTTTGAAAATTGATAACCATTTAGCCAGACTCATCAAGAAAAAAAGGGCTCAAATAAATAAAATCATAAAAGAAAGAGGAGAGGTAACAACTGATACCACAGAAATACAAACAATTATAAGAGACTACTATGAAAACTTAGATGCCAACAAATCAGACAACCTAAAAGAAATGAATAAATTCCTAGAAACATACAATCTTGTAAAACTTTATCAGGAAGAAAGAGAAAAGATGAACAGATTGATTACTAGTAATGAAATGGAATCACTAATCAAAAAAACCCCAAGACACAAAAGTCCAGGATCCACTTTCTTCACAGGTGAATTCTACCAAATTCTACTAAAAAAGAGAGGGGCACCTGGATGGCTCAGCTCGTTAAGCCTCCAACTGTTGGTTTTGGCTCAGGTCATGATCTCAGGGTCGTGAGATCAAGCCCTGCATTGGTCTCTGTACTCAGTCAGCTCAGAGTCTTCTTGAGATTCTCTCCCTTTCCCTCTCCCTCTCCCTCTCCCCCTACCCCTCCCCCTGCTCATGCTCTACCTCTCTCTAAAATAAAATAAATAAATAAAATCTTTAAAAAATAAAAAAGTTAATGCCTGTCTCAAACTATTCTAAAAAATTAAAGAGGAAAGAATGCTTCCAAATTTATTCTACAAAGCCAGCAGTACCTTGATACCAATACTAGAAAGAGACACTGTAAAGAAAAGTACAGACCAATATCTCTGATGAATATAGATGCAAAAATTCTCAATATTAGCAAACTAAATTTAAGAATACATTAAAAGGATCATTTGCCATGATCAAGTGGGATTTATTCCAGGGATGCAAGGATGGTTTAACGTCTACAAATCAATCAACATGAGATATACCACATTAAAAATTAAGAATAAAAACTATATGATTATCTCAATAGATAGATATCTCAATAGAAAAATCATTTGATAAAATCCAACACAATTCATGAGAAAAAAACTCTCAAAAAAGTGGTTATAGAGGGACCGTACCTCAATATAATAAAGTCCTCATATGGCAAACCCACAGTTAACATCATACTTAATGGTGAAAAGCTAAAAGCTTTTCCTCTAAGATCAGGAACAATATAAGGATGTCCACTCTTATCACTTTTATTCAACACAATAATGGAAGTCCTAGCCACAGCAATCAAAGAAAAGGAATAAAAAGCATCCAAGTTGGTAAGGAAGAAATAAACTGTCATTATTTGCAGACGACATGATTCTACATATAGGAAACCCTAAAGACTCCACCAAAAAACTATTAGAACTAATGAAGTCAGTAGTGTTTCAGGATACAAAATTAATATACAGAAATCTGGTGCATTTTTATACCCTAATAACAAACTAGCAGAAAGAGAAATTAAGAGAACAATCACATTTATCACTTCATCTAAATAAATAAATAAGTAAATAAGTAAATAAATAAATAAATAACCTAGGAATAAATTTAACCAAGGATGTGGAAGACCTATACTTTGAAAACCTATAAAACACTGGTGAAAGAAACTAAAGATGACACAAATAAATAGGAAGATATACTATGCTCATGGATTGGAAGAACTATTGCTGTTAGAATGTCTATACTCCCCAAGGCAATCTACAGATTCAGTGCAATTCCTATGAAAATAGCAACAGCATTTTTCATAGAACTAGACCAAATAATGCTAAAATCTGTGTAGAACCACAAAAGACCCTGAATAGCCAAAGGAATCTTTAGAAAGAAAAACAAAACAAAAGCATGGTACCGGCACAAAAACAGACACACACATCAAAGGAACAGACTAGAGAGCACAGAAATAAGCCCAGGCTTATATGGTCAATTAATCTATGGCAAAGGAAGTAAAAATATACAATGAAAAAAAAACCCAGTCTTTTTAATAAACAGTGCTGAGTAAACTGGACAGCTACATGCAAAAGAATGAAACTGGACCACTTTCATATGCCATACAGAAAAATAAACTCAAAATAGATTAAACACCTAAATGTGAGGCCTGAAACCGTAAGACTCACAGGGGGAAAAAAAGGCCGTAAACTTTTGGATGTCAGCCTTAACAACATTTTTCTGGATTTGTCTCCCCATGGAAGGGAAACAAGAGCAAAAACAAACTATCAGTACTACATCAGACTAAAAAGCTTTTACACGGGGGGGAAAAAAAGGCAACAAAAGGAAAGACAGCCTCCTGAACAAAAGAACGTATTTGCCAATGATATATCCAGCGAGGGGTTAATACCCCAAATTTATGAAGAACTTATACAACTCAACACCAACAAAACAAATAATCCGATTTTAAAAATGGGCAGAGGACCCGAACAGACATTTTTCCAAAGACATACAGACGGCTAACACACACGAAAAGACGTTCACTAATCCTGAGGGAAGTGCAAACTAAAACCATAATGAAATATCACCTTCACGCCAGTCAGAATGGCTTGTATCAAAAAAAAACAAGAAACAACGAGCATTGGTGAGGATATGGAGAAAAGGGAACCTTCGTGCGCTGCGTGTGGACTTGTGAATTCGGCACAGCCACTAGGGAGAACTGTATGGAGGTTCCTCAAAAATAAAAATACCGTACGATCCATTAATTCCACTTCTGGGTATTTACCCAGGAAATGAAAACACTACAGTTGACCCTTGAACAACACAGTGGTTAGCGGCTTGACCACCTGCACAGTCAAAAAGCCACATATAATTTTGACTTCACAATAACAACTACTAACAACGTACTGTGGACCGGAAGGCTTACCACTAATACACATAGTTGATTAACACAGATTTTGTATGTTCTATGTATTATATACTGCATTCTTATAATAAAGTCAGTTGGAGAAAAAGTGTTAAGAAAATCATGAGAAAATACATTTACAGTTCTGTACTGTATTTATTAAAAAGAGAAAAAATCTGTGTATGGGCACCTGGGTGGCTCAGTTGGTTGAGCATCTGCCTTTGGCTCAAGTCATGATCCCAGGGTTCTGGGATCCAGCCCGGCATTGGGCTCCCTGCTCAGCGGGGGGCCTGCTTCTCTCTCTCCCTCCCCCTCCTCCACTTGTGCTCTCTTTCTCAAATAAATATCTTTTTAAAAAAAAAATCTGTGTGTAAGTGGACCATCACATTCAAATCTGCGTTGTCAAGTGTCAACTGTAATTTGAAAGTATACATGCATCACAATATTTATTGCAGCATTATTTATAATAGCCAAGATATGGGGGCAGCCTAAGTGTCCATCAATGGATGAATGAATAAAAACGACCTATATGTACATAATGGAATTATTATTCAACCAGAAAAAAGAATGGAATCTTGCCATTCACAACAACATGGAAGGACCTAGAAAGTATTAGGCTAAGTGAAATAAGTTAGAGAAAGACCAATACTATATGATTTCACTCACCTGGAGAATCTAGAAAATAAAACAAATGAACAACAAAACAGACTCATAAACACAGAGAACAAACTGGTGGTTGCCAGAAGGGAGGGGTGAGGGGGGAACCCGTGAAATATATGAAAGGGATGAAGAGGTACAAGCTTCCAGTTAGAAAATACATAAGTCACGGGGATGAGAAGAACAGCATAGGGGAAACAGTCGATGATACTACAATAACTATATGAGAGGTCCACGCACCACCACGAGCATTTGTAATGTATATAATCGTCACCTGATTCACTGTGTTGTATCCCTGAAACTTGCAACATATTGTAGGTCAACTGTGCTTCATTTAAAATTTTTTTAAATAAATAAATGTGGATGATAATTTAAAAAAAAAAAAAGGGGGGCGCCTGGGTGGCACAGCGGTTAAGCGGCTGCCTTCGGCTCAGGGCGTGATCCCTGCGTTATGGGATCGAGCCCCACATCAGGCTCGTCCGCTGGGAGCCTGCTTCTTCCTCTCCCACTCCCTCTGCTTGTGTTCCCTCTCTCACTGGCTGTCTCTATCTCTGTCAAATAAATAAATAAAATCTTTAAAAAAATAAAAAATAAAAAATAAAAATAATAAAAAAAAAAAAAGATACAATGGTTCCTGACAACCAAAGCATTAACAAATGAGACACCTTCAGTTTAGCTTTGAGAAAAATATTCATCAGACTTCACGAAAATATTTGTGGCGACTGTTCTAGAAGACAGACCCTTTCAAAGTGGGGGAGGGGGGAGCATGGACACCACAACAGGCAAACTGTTCAAGTTCTACAAACTGAAACACGATGTGGGTTTTACAAGTAACAAAACCCAAAGCGACATTTGTGACGTTAATACTATCTAGGCCTCACACGTCATAGTTACAATGAGGATCAGAATCTAAAGCTGCTTCTGGGCTCTTCCTAGACAAAGAGCTAATAAACAGTTATTTTTAAACCTCTTGATAAATAATTTGTCCTCGATGCCTTCTACGATTTGAAGTGTGAATTTGAATGCCCCCTCCCCTCACCAAGTCCAGGCTGCTTGGTTGTGAGGTAACTAGGATTATTGTTGAAAGAAACTGATGAGCCAAAAGGGCTAGTTGAACTCAGGCCAAAAACTAAAGAAAAGGAGAATTGTCCTAAGAAGCCACTAGCAGCAGGATGCATGGAAAATTGGGTTTGGTCTTTTTTTTCTAGGTCATTGTGGTTGTCCAGATAAATCTTACAGAAGGGATGGCCTACTAAAAGCAATATTGTTGGTCTCCCTGGCAGTGCAAACACAGCCTATCTGGGCTACCTCCTAACTCAGGACATCCAATCCTCCACCCAGGGAACGGGTAAGAAATACATGCACAGCTGGAAATGGTGCTCGATATTTTCTTTAGATCTTGGACAAGTATTAATCTTCACAACCATGTCTTCATTTAATTATCAATGTCTACTTGATAAAGTGTTCAATTTCAATTCTATCTACTGTATATTGATGTAGGTTTTAAAATCTGGATTTCTGTAAAACAGTCCCCAACATCCCAGCTCAACAATGGTCTATTTTTTTCTATATTCTCCTCTCCTAAGGAAAAAAGGTGAAGACGTACTTTAATGTATATAGAGCTTCTGCTTTTTTTAATATAGTTTTTTAAGATTTTACTTATTTATTCATGAGAGAGAGAGAGAGGGAGAGGCAGAGGAAGAAGCAGGCTCCCCACCGAGCAGAGAGCCCGATGGGGGTCTTGATCCCAGAACCCCAGGATCACGACCTGAGCCGAAGGCAGACGCCCAACCGACTGAGCCCCGCAGGCGCCCTTAGAGCTTCTGCTTTTAAGTAACTTCTAAACCCAAGAAGGTCTGCACTGTATGCGAATTGAAAAAAGAACATCTTCTGAGGTTATCACACATTAGCGGCATGTTCAGATGCGCGGGGACTAGATTCCTTTTGGTTCACAAACCTTCGCTAAGTGTTGATGTTGGAAGTCAAGGCTGACTTCAAAGCTCGGCCCCACGGGGCTGCACGGGGAGCGTCTGAGAGCGCGCCTGGAGCAACGTCCCTGCCAAGGGCATCTCTGCGATGGGGACAGTGGAACAACATAGGGAAGGTCATTAAAGGCCAGACATCTGCTTCCCAACAGGCTGTAATGGGAATAAAGGAAACCGTACTTTCTGATGCTTTTCAGATGAATGTGAAATGGATCTAAAGACAGAAGCAGCTTTTTCAGGGAAGAAAAGACAAAAGAGAGAAAGAAGTGGCCCAGAAGGATTTGGAGTAAAGGCTAAGACTTAATAGTTAATCACATGTCAGGAAATGGGACCTTTTTTTTTTTTTTTCCCCTGATCAGAAATATGCCACAATTCGTCTTTCAAGGTGACATAGAAGTTCTGTTGCTGACCGGGGGCCAAAAAGAAGATGCGTGGATCTTTCCTTTTGGAGAGCAGGCAAATCACTGCCTGTATACCCTGGGCTTTCTGGGTCAACTATCTGTGCTGCACCACAGACGGGGAAGGGGAAACCCCCCCCCCCTAACACTAACTGTGCAACTTCAATGGTCAATTCCTTTTCCACTTTTCCTATCCAAAGCCAAAAAAACACTACCACCAGTTCTTCCAAGCACATCACTAAGGACTTTCCATATCCATGCCTATGCTCTGTCCTCAAACACCCTCTTCTTCTCTGCCTCCCCAAGAGTTATCTACCCATTGGTACTACAGTTGGCACCTTCTCTGAAAGTGAGTCCCTCCCTGGTGAACTAGATATAATTTCTCCCAACTCTGGGTGGGGAGGCTCACTCCTACCAGTTAGTCTGTAGATCTTACTAGGTTCTATCTTGTCTTACACATATTTTGACTGCTTTCTGCCTATTTATAAGCTCTTGAATCTTTTTCTGGCTTTATTTCTCCATCTGTTTGCTTACTACAGTAGTATGTATTTATTGGATAGTTTATGAATGAACCAGCCCTGTCCACACCTTAGACTAATCATTTAAAATCAACAAACCTTCATTAGGCATTTAATAGGTACAAGGAGTTGGAGATTATAAAGATGAGTAAGAATCAACCTTGATCTCCTAGGATAAGAATGCAGCAAAGAAATCTACCTAAATAACTTGTGGCAAGCAGGCCAAGTGTTTTAATAGGCGCTCGCGTGCATGCACGCGCGCGGGCACACACACGCGAAAATAGAAGGGAAGAAGCATTTCCAGGGGGAGACGTTCTGGGAAGGCTTCATGAAACAAAGGGGAAAAAAATCATCTGTTGTACGTCAGATTTCACTAAACAGTTTGTAATCATCTCACTTAATTCCCACAGGCATTTTTTTACTCCCATTTTATACACAAAGAAACTGGGGCTCAGAGCAGTTAAATCATTTGGCCAAGGTCACACAGCTAGTAAATAATGAAACTGGCGATCACATTCCCCATGGCCTGGTTCCAAAGCTCATGCTCATTTCCCTCTACACCAGATCTCCTCCTCCACAGGCAAGTAAAAACACAGTGACACCTGAGCTCAAGACTTCGTGAGACTTCAAGACTACGTGAGACGTCTACATGCCTGTCTGGAGGGAGGGCAGGAGCATTCCAGGAGCAGCCAATAGCCTGAGCAGCGCCTGCGGGTAGCAACATTTAAAATACCTGGGGAAAGGCAGATTCCCTCACATAACAGACTACAGGACACATAAGGGAAACAAAATAGCTTTTGGAAGAGAAAGCCAGTGGATGATTCTCCACTTCCCTGGGATATATCTGGAACATATGGTAAAGTGTATTTCTTATCTACTTAAAAAAATAAATAAGTAAAACATTTTCTTTATAAGTAAAACATTTGAATGCATTGGAAATCACTGTTTTATGGCAATAATCTTGACCTGCAGTAATAAATATCCTGTAATGCAAACCATGTTGACTGCAAGAGTGATTCTCTCCATATCTCCTTTTCCTCCAGCTTTTGTTTTTATCTCTCTGTAAAGACACTTAGAGATTTAAACCATAAGATTAAAGACTAGAGAAACAAAATACCAATAATGTACTTGGATAAATGACAAATTTCCTATCATGCCAAACAACATGTAAGTATTTTCAAATAAGAGTTTTAATTTTATGTAACTGGACTGATAAATATTTTAAGAAGTGAAAAAAAATTAGGAGGGGAGAGGGAGAGAGAGAATCTCCAGCAGGCTCCACACCCAGTGAGGAGTCCAAGCAGGGCTGGATTTCAGGACCCTGAGATCATGACCTGAACCGAAATCAAGAGTCAGACGCTTAACTGACTAAGCCACCCAGGTGGCCCATAAAATATTTTAAATTTAAAAATTGGGGGTGGGTAAGATAGTATAGCCTAAAGTGATAGAATTTAAATAGTATGTGTGAGGGACCAGTAAATGTGACTTCACGCGAGTAAGAAAAGAAAACGGGGGAGCGGGGGTACACAGCTAAGCGCTTCGTAAATTATCAGTAAATATCCAGAAATACGACAAGTTACTGCAGAGAATATCTTCCACCTGTAGTCTCAGCACCAATAAGAGTTTAAATTGTAGGTTTTTCTAAGTTCTCACAGCCTCCTGCCACTGGGAAGGAGGGAGGCACTGGGTGAGGCAGGCGGGGTACAGAAGGGCTGGGATTTGGGGGTGGGGGGAGCCACTCCAGGGAGCAGACCTGCAGAAACCAGGACAGGAAATCACGGCCTCCCAGAGCAGGCAGATGTCTCAGGTACACTGGTCTCCTGCAGGGCACCTGGTCACTGAGTCCCCGATAATGCTGATGACCGGTACTGATGCTGACTCATGACCCAGATCCCAGGCCTCTGCGTTAACCAGCTGTCACGGTGGAAAACTGGAGGTCTTCAACAAAATGGGACAACTGAAATCAGGGCTACTAGAATGAGATGCTATTACCTGATTCATGATTTCCTGAATATTATGTAAAGGGAGAGATTTTGAAAGGACGCACTGATCAATGTTCGCAGTGCAGAAAGAGATCACGCTTTTTAGAACTAGGGAGTCTTGCCACAAGGAAAAAAGTAAAGTGAAATGATGGTGTTTACTAGACTAATATTTTGGCTTTCCCTATATATTTTATTTTATTTATTTAAGTTTGAAAGAGAAAGAGAATCTCAAGCAGACTCCCCGCTGAGCATGGAGCCCTATGTGGAGCTCAGTCTCAGGCCCCTGAGATCGTGACCTGAGCCAAAATCAAGAGTCAGAAGCTTAACCAACCGCGTCACCCAGGTGCCCCTCCCTACATATTTATACATTAAATTACTTTTCCTTTTTTCCTGAAGTCAAACTTTGATGGGCTGGCAGCTCCTACCTCCCCTCCCTTCTCCCACCTCCATCCTGACTCTTTTCCCTTCCCCCCCATTCTTCTCCCCCCACCAGCTCCTTGCCTTGCACCTCTCATTTTCCTTCCCCTCCCCTCTAACCCCTTCTTCATCTCCCCATCTCTTTCCCTCACTTCCCACTTTCCTTCCACCTTGCTCCTTTACTCTCTCCCTTCTTCTCTTTCTCCTCCCCATTCTCTCTTTTCCTCTCACTCCCCTTCTTCCCCCTCCCCCCTTCCCAAACATGTGAGAGCAGTTTTAGTCCACCCTGGTTTAGGTTGAGTAATGCATCTCAGACTGAGACTTTGCCTAAGGATCCAGGCCAGGAGCAGTAGCTTATGCAAAGTTGACTGGCACATGACTTTTTATTTCTGAGTCACAAAAATGAGTTTAAGCCACTGTAATTGCAGAACTACACCTCAGAAAGAGTGGTCTGATAACCTCGCAGGTGAAAACATGCACGATAAGGAAAGGGAAGGTGAGAAAGCAGCCCCACAAATGTCAAGACCCTAACCATCTCTGGCAGTCAGTCTTGAAAATGCGTTGCTCCTGCAAGATTGCCCTCTCCCTGACTCCAAAGATTCTGGAATCATTTATCAGGAGGACGCCCGGTCACTTTGCAGTTTGCTCAATCTTGGTGTTTACCATAAGCCTGTCAAAAAATTGAGCAGGCAATGATGTGAGGCACCAGCTGATTTTTGGTGGCCATCCTCACAACCAGCCCTGCAGTTGTTTTCAGCTGTGTAAGGGCCGCGGGGTGGGGCGGGGGCCGTTCGTCCCCACCGCACTTGTAGATTTGTATTTTTTTACCAGGGTCTTAATGTCAAACTGCCTAAGGGATTTTGTGTAAGGAAAACATGGCCACGGATTCTGATATGGAAACCTGTTTTGCTGTGTTTTTCCCTCCAGGGATAGAGGAACTTCCAACCTTATTGTTTTCCACCCTCTTCGTCTAAAGACGGTGTGTGAAGGAAGGTGCGCGAATTGCTCCTTAGCGCCACCTAGTGAGACGGGAAAGGAGGGAAAGCAGCATGGCCAGTAGCCACAGATTTTTAACTTCAGTTTTGTCTCTCTCTGGCTGTGTAACTGTGGGCCAGCCTGTTATCTCATCTGCAAACTAGGGATAACACCACCTACATCACAGGGCTGCTACGACAGTAGGGAAGGTATCCCTTATGAAATGCTTGGTAGGTAATAGGACCTCAAGAAATGCTGGCGCTCCCAGCCCCCACTGAAACTTTGCTACTCTTCCCTAAGAAGAACTAATGTTTATCATTCCCAACTGCACAGTTTATTGCTGTTTAGCTGAATGCCAAATATTTGTTTGAAAGCTTGTAAGTCCATAAGTCTTATGTGGTGAAAGCCTCTCTGAATGAGTAGATGCATTTTCATGTTTCTCTTTTTTTCAGTAGAGTCCAAATATTCTTCCAATTTGGCCAATTTTGACTTGTGTGGGATAACATTTAATTAACCAGACAAGACTCATTAATTTCACAAAGCAAATGGGAGCTGCAAATTGATAACTGTATTAAACTCATGTTTATGGAGCATTTTCTATTTCTCAAGTACCGGTCTAAGCACTTTATATGTGCTTAAATGCACTTATATCTCGTTTAATCTAACAATCCTTTAAGACAAATACTATAATTATGTCCATTTTACAGACGAAGAAACTAAGGCTAAGGATAAATAACTTTACCCCGGCGACGTGTCTGAGCTTAACACACCACACATATTGCCTTCTCTTTGCAAAACAGTGCTTCCTCACAACTTTATATCACCCAGAAAAACTGCACATATTCAAATGATAGAATGTTGGAAATCTCATAATCCAAATTCCCATAACTGTATTGGATTTTCAAAAGCACCTCTTCTCATTGCTGGATTTCAGAGAAGAATCAAAACTCATCATCATATTCCAAAAGGCAAGTGCGGATTTAATCACTGGCTTCCCTGAAATTCGGCCAATCTTCCTTTACTCATTTTTTTTTCTTGCCTCCCTTTTGACTTAACAGATATTTTATAACTGTCCCATAATTGCGACTAGTCCCATAGAAGAGACCACAGGATATTGCCAGTATATACTACAGGGAGGAACAAGACATAGCAACGCTTCCAACTCAGGTCACAAAAACTCCACTGAAATAGAAAACAAACATTCCACTGATGGGTTTCCTGAAGCAGTAACGGTAAAAAACGAGAGCCGCCTCTCGCTCACGGAGGGCTGTTGCGGCGCAATCTGCGGTTTTCGAGTGAGAGGTGCAGGGCACCTGCCGCCACGCGCTCTCCTGCCCGCCTGCCGGCCCCACGACCGGGCAGTTTTGGAAACAGGTTATGCAGAATTGAGTATTTCCAGTGCGGAGGCTACCGGCTCGCAGAACGCGAGTTCCATGGCTGATGACAACTGCTTCATACAAAAGAGGAAAGCTAAGAAGTCCACGCCACAGTCCCCGCAGACGACGAAGTGGAATCCCAGTGGTCGGCGGAGGGACGCTGCTCGCCCTTATCAGGTGGCTGGTCCCTCGCCAGGTCACCTGCGCCAAAAGCTCCGGCCGAGGCCAAGAAATGAGGCTGCGGGCAACGCGAAAGCCGGCGGCGAGCCCGAGCACTCCCCACCTCCCTCTCCCCGGGAGGACGCGCGGGGCGCCGCGCAGCACCTGTGCCCCCAAGCGACGACCTTGGTCCGGGAGCCAATCGGAGGTGATGCCCGAGGGGAGGAGAACCGTCCGCAAACTGTGCCCGCCTGGCGTCTCCGCGCGGGCCGCTCGCCCCCAGCCCGACCCGGGATGCTCCCGCGCGTGCGGCGCCGCTCCCCCACCTGGAGCCGCGCGCCCGCAGTCTCACCTCTGGCCGCAGCCTCCTCTTCCGCCGCCATCGCAAGAGCCACCCGGCCGGCTCCGCAGCCCCGGGGCTGGCGGCATGGAGAGCTCCGGGCCCGCCCTGCGCCGGTCTGGGCGGCGGCCCCGGAGCGGGGACGCTGGCGCCCAGGGGAGCTGCGCCGCGTGTCGCGGCGGCCACCACCGCGGCCCCTGGGCGCGCAGCCGGGCCGCCCGGGACTGCAGAGCCAGGGGCCTGGGACTGGCGTGCGGCGGGGCTCCTAGCCCGAGAAAGGGACCCGGCGCGGGGCGGAGTCACGGCGGCACCGCCCCCGACCCCTGCGGCTGGAGGCATGGCGCTGAAAGGCTGGCGAGGCGGCACCTTGAGGCTTTCTGGAAACCGGCTTTTAAACACAGGTTTCCACGATCACTTTAAGATTCGTTGTGTGAGTGTTCCGAGGGTTGGAGTTGTTTCCCTTGGGGGAAAAGGTAAAGCATGAATGGAGGTCTTTGCAAGGTGGGGGTGGGGGGGAGGGGGGAGCTAGAAGAAAAACTTCACTGGTACACAGAAGGGAGAGGGAAGGAAGGGCTTCGCTGCAGAGACGGTGCGAAGTGACAGAGACGGGGTCACTGAGAAAGCTGCTTTGGCTCCTGCAAAGGTTGGGTAAATGCAGAAGCAAGATCCACTGGGGATCATTTGACAGCCCTCCATCCCGTGCGGAATAAGCTGCTTCTCTTCCCGGCCGCTGGTCCCTCGACCGGTTCCTCGGTTACAATTTGTCTAGTAGAGGAAGGTAGTGGAGGAAAGGAACAACAGAGAAAACACTAAAGCTTTGCATCAACTAGCCTAAATTTATTAGTTTTCTTACCACCATTCTTCATTAATGCGTCTTAACTAGCTGCATATGTGTTCTGAGGGCTACTTGGGGCCAAACCTGGGCAAGGGGATTTGAACAGCGTTCCCGGGCAGAAGTAGGCATGACCAGAGGAGACTGCTGCCCTCTGATGTGGGGACAGGAATTTCACCCGCTGGAGGTAAAAGGAGGTGCTAAGAACTGGCTGCCCTCAGTAATGCACAACAAGCCACTTCCCTCAGCAAAACCATTCTTGAAACATCTAAACCCCAGCTTTGACTTGGATCTCTATCTGAAATCCCCCAACACCAACTTCCACCGGCAGCTCAAAAATAAAAATTCTACAGAGAGCCTGACAAATAGTCTTAAATCCAGCGTAGGGTTCCCCGAATATGTCCAAACCTGGCTTTCC
Source organism: Ursus americanus (assembly GCF_024610735.1). Classification (NCBI taxonomy): domain Eukaryota; kingdom Metazoa; phylum Chordata; class Mammalia; order Carnivora; family Ursidae; genus Ursus; species Ursus americanus. The sequence continues at coordinate 26,177,681 of NC_142151.1, read as the reverse complement.
AGATAAATGTGCACTGTTTGGGATGGTTCATCAAGTGTGGAGGCACTCTAAGACCTGGGCACGTGTTAAGTGTCACCTTCCTGGTGAAGCAGCACCCTGGTTAAAATGTACGGTGCAGACTATGTATATATGTATATAGGCTCCGAGATGAGCATTCGGGCCAGGATCACTCAGTAGATGGGAGAAGCCAGTCTGAAAAAGCCAGATCTTAGGAGTTCACACCGTGGTATCCAGTAAGCTTGCCAGTGAATCACTGCAGTCCTCATTTCTTAGAAATGATGATTCACTTCCACTCAAGCCTGAAAGCCAAAGAAAAGGAATCCAGAACCTAAATCTGATAGGCGGAAGTAATGCTCAAGGAGAAGAGGCCACAGTGTTCTCTGGGGGCAAGCCACTCTCATAGCTTAACATGCATTCCCCCTTAATGTTCAAGTTTAAATCCTACTTGCTACTTTTTCTTTATGCTCTGGAGCTTTCCTTTCTAGGACTTTTTTTTTTTTTTTAAGAGTAATTATATTATGCCTCATAGGACAAAACAGAGATAGAAAACCAGTATCTTGAGAGATGGATAGGAAGGTAATCTCTCATTTACAGACAGTGATTTTCTAATATTTTCTCCTTGGGCAAAATGTAACAGAAGTGATTTGAAACATAACTTGCAGAACACATGTTCTGTTTCCTTCTGATCAATGCCCTTTTCTCACCAAAAGCCTATGGACAGTGTTGCTCTTCAGGAATTATTGCTAATCCCAGAGTGACCTTAGTTTGCTAATTTTGCTTCACTGCCAAGTACTCAGGCAAGAACAGTACTGGAATTAGTATCCACCGCCTCAGAACTATACATTCTATACTTGTCAACCTCCTGCTGGGATTGTATCAATGTAATTTGGTTTGAGGGTTCCGTAAGACCACTTAGATATTTTAGCTGGTCCGGGGCAAATAATAATAATAACGATAATAATCCACCTGCTTCAGAGTACAGTTACCCTGGAGATACTATTTCCAATGATGCACAAATATAAAAAACTACCCATTAATGAGCTCCTAAGTGATGAGAAAATAACTAAATTATTGCTATTTAAAACTACCTTTTCTTTCCTGCCACTGTCCCTTCACCCCCACCCCCAGCATTCTATGGAGGATACATACTGGGGAAGATTCTTGATTTTGCTAAGCAGATTGATGAGTGGGAACACAGCTGGGAGAAACAGGGAGGCCAAATGTGTTTAGAGGAATAGACGGACCTATAGTAGGCGTCTGGTACAGGGAAGATCAGCTTGAGCTTGGCTTATGAAGGGGGGAGGCTGCAGAGAAGCTAAGTGCAGGAGGGTATCCTCACGAGAGAGGGGGAAGAGGTGGTGGCAGCTGCCATGGGGAGTGGCAATTTGAGAAGGATCTTTTAAAAGGGTATTAAGGGAACTTCACTGTGTAATGCAAACCCTCTTATATTATTTCCCTGGAAAATAACAACTTTAGTAAAGCTACGTTCCTTTTCAATGCTTTTGGAGTTAATTTATGTTTTTATTAAAAATGAGAACATTTTGAGATCAGCTTTAGAAGGAAAGTGGGACTGCCCACAAAAATGCAATTATTTAATTCATTTGCTCACACGTATTTATAGAGCGCCTGCAATGTGCCAGGCATTGCTGTAAGCACTGACTTGTGCTTTACCCACTGTGCTCCCGTCACTTCCTATAGATGTTCTCACAGCAACGGATGAGGTGGCTATTACTTCATTTTGGAAAAGTCCAACCAATGTCCTTTTCTCCTTAGCTCTGTGGTTCCCAAAGTTGGATGTGCATGATAACGTACAGAATTTCAGACCCACCCCTAGAGATTCTGATTTAGTAGTCCTGAATCTCTACTTCAAATTAGCACCCCAGTTGATTCTGAGACATTTTAAGTACTCTAGGAAATATTGCTTCGACTTGTCAAAAATCAAGTTTCCTAAGCCTAGGTTGTTGTGGGGGTAAGTTGGGTATTTCTACTAGCCAGAGGCCAGAAGTAGCAATAAACTAAAATTCTGAGAAAAATGCAAAAAGGAACAAACATAGGACAAGCCTGAGGGAATGGTTGTGCAGACCTCTCTTTATATATGGAGTTACTTCTTAATGTTATTCTCCCCTTAGAGATTATGTTTGTGTGTGTGTGTTGTCGAAATCTGAACTAATTTTTACTTTTGCAGGTTTAGACACTGTTAAAACAAGTATGGTACCCCAGGTCCTCCTCATATTGTATGGAACTGGGCAGGAGTGATCTTCAAGTTCTGTTCACGATCATCTTACCCAAAAGGACAAGAAAGGCAAAGGACATATTCCCTTCCCTGTTATGGGTTTTGCCCTTTGGTAGAGACTTAAAAGTCATCTTATGTGGGAACATCTGGGTGGCTCAGTCGGTTAAGCATCTGACTCTTGATTTCAGCTCAGGTCATGATCTCAGGGTTGTGAGATCCAGCCCTGCATCGGGCTCTGCACTCAGCAGGGAATCTGCTTGAGATTCTCCCTCTCCCCCTGCTCCTAACCACCTTCTGCTCTCTCTCTCTCTCTCTCCCTCTCAAAATACATAAATAATTTTTTTAAAAAAAGTCATTCTATGCTTAAGGGTGATAAAGAACATCTTAATATGAACAGTAGAGTAATTCCAAGATAACATTGTGGTAAGTTAGCACAACCTCACCTGAGAAATGTTTGGATTTCTATTAGTCAAAGCCCATCTGCTCAAGTTAGACAAAGCAGTTGAGCCAATAATAATTAGGCCCCCCCAGTCCTAGCTGGATCTTGGGGAAATAAATCGATGAGGGTCTCTATTACTGGTATAACAGCAGTGGGGGCAGATGGACCAATGAAGAGATGAGTAGGAGCTGGGAGGGATAGCAAAAGCACTAAACAGACCAAATCCTGGTCATTGGGCCATACACCTATCCTGTATGAGGTCCAGAGATCCACCCCTACTTTTGGTTCTCCAAAGGACAAGAAAACTGGAATTGCAGTGGCTGAGCCGTGGTCGAGCACAGTGGTACTTAGCACTCCTGTTTTTGGTGGGCCAGGAAAGACGTTAATGGATCAGCCTTCAGCTCAAATGTAGCAACGGGAGAACCAGCAAGAAAATCCGGGTACGGTGGCTTAAGGTAAGAACCATTGCTATAAAAATGTGTGGCGCCCTTTTGATTATCTTGAAGCTTGTTAAAAGAACTCCAGTTGGTTCTGGTATCAGGTGGCCACGTGCTCCAGGGAAGCCTCCCCCTAGTTGCAGGGATGCGAATTCTGATTAGTTTTTGGTCTGTCCCAGGCCAGGCACTATTGTAGGAAGGGACGTATGACATAATCATGGCCAATAAAATATGGAGGTTACTTTGCTTAGAATGCTTCTAGAAAAGATCTTCCTTGATCTTAAAAAAGAGGGTGCACAAGCAGCAGCTTCTAGGGACTTACATGTTGTAGAAGGACTTGATGCTTACAGTCTCTGTAGCCATTTAGCCCCTCTGAAAAACAAGATGAGGGACAAAGCTAACACTCCGAGGATGACGAAAGTAGTGAAGTGGAAAGAACCTGTGTTCTTGATGTTGTTCTTGAGATGCTAAGTTGACTACCCTGGAAGCTCCCCATCTTGGTCTTCATGTGAAATGAGATGACCATTTTCCTTGTTGAAGCCGTCTTGACTTGCGTCTTCGACACTTGCAGTCTAAAGTACCCAAAGTAATGAATCTGTCACGAGCTCCCCACATATTTTTCTGAGGTCTTGAAGCACATGAGGTGATTTGTCACTGACGCGTGCTGTCTGATGTGGGGGGATAAAGGAGCACTGGACTTGGGTTCTGCCAATTTATTACCTGTGTCTGGGTAAGTCACGCTCAGCCTCATGTTCATTATCTGTAAAATGAGGGTAACTATGTTTATTTCAGAGTAATAACCAAAATGAATAATGTAAGTGAAAGCATTTTGTGTGCAAATATAAGCTCTTTTTATCAGAAGATGCGCTTGAAAGAAGATGCCCTTAGTCTCCAAGTTTGCTCCACTGTCCAAATTCTCACATCCAGTCCTCCACTGTTTGGTCTTAACAAAGGCGTTATTGAAACGATGTGAGTCAGGAACAGTTAGGAGCACAATTAGGATGAGCAGGATTCTGACTGGCCGCCTCTGAGCTCGGTAGACATGTAATGGTACCTACGTACCGAGGCCACTCACATTACTAGTTTCCATGCCATCTGAGGCATTTTCAACTTCAATTCTGCATGCAAATTGATTTTGGCTTAGTGGGGTAGTTATATACAAACCTGAACAACTATCTTGATTGTTTAAACACAATGCAGTTGAAACTTCAAACATTAATTGTGTTCTTGATGTGGTATCTAAGTGTGAAGCTTGCATATATTTACTGGAGAGTCTTTCTTGAGTTTCGGATAACACCTGTCTCAAAAGTTGAAAATAAAAACCAAAACACCTCACCAACAGAAATATTATAAACATAGATTTTATTCTTTTCTTACCTTCAATGAAAAAGGCCTCATGCCACCAAAACATTTTTTTGAAACTCAGTAACTAAACACAGAACTGATGGCCCGATGATCATTTTTCTAGACAACTGCTAAATAATTTATATTGCTTTTTAAAAAATAACTAAGAACTATTTTTATTACTTCATTTCTTCTTCAAGTGGCAATATGCCCTCACGTTTTTTTTTTCATAAAAATCTAAAATATATCTAGTAGTCCCAAGTGTGTCGTATTTATGTTTATTCTAAGTGTTTCATTAAAACTTTTCAGAAATAAGTGCACTTCTAAAGAGAAAATAAATGTTAAATAAAGATGAGAGGAAAGAGCCATGGTTATAGCAAAACAGTTGTTCTGAATGTTCTGAACCTTAACACCTCAGAGCAAATGTGTTTAGTTGTTAGGGGACCTCTCTACTGATTAAAATCTCAACTCATTAACTTATAGATCATCAAAAGATGGAGAGCTGGTTCTTCTGCCAGTAGTTACTGTTTGATAGGCTGAAGGTTGTCTACAATAAAACATCAAAAATAAATGAACTTAAAAATATTTTTAAATTTACAGATTTACACAAAGATATATAAATGTTTTTAAAAACAGAAGTAGTATGCTATTATAGAAAGAAATGGAATGCTATCTTAAGCCTTAGCAACCAAAGGAAGTCTGGAATTTTCCACATGTTATTTTCCATTCAACTATTAGCTTATTAAATCAGCCATATATTTCATTCAGAGAAGGTTGATTTATAAGAAATTACTTGTTTTCAGATAGCACTATGCTTCAATAAATTTAAAGATTTAAACTAAGTAAGAAAAGCATAAAAGAAAAATAACATAACTTGCTTTAATACAAAGGTTTTTTTAATAAAAAAGTCAAAGTCTACATTAAATCAGGAAATCAATAAATCTGAATTATACAAGCTTTCTATATACTTAGAAAAACCAAAAACACACGGTTTATAATAAAACTCTTTAATTCAAAATAGAGTCTAATTTAAAGAAAATGTCATTATGCCCAGTTGATTAGATAGGGTTTTGTCATTTAAATTAAATGGTTCACCTGAAATATGGTAAGTGTATAATAGAGAAAATTCAATCTCAAGGGTACTTTGCAAATTATCTAGCTAATTTGCATCATGAATCAAATTCTTAGCTTCCAAAGGGCAGACACAGTCTTCAATTGCTTTTAGATAGGCACTTAAGAAATGCTTGTGACGAGGAGGAAACCCCAAAGATTGTGAATCACTCTGTCAACTCTAGGGAAAAATGACACTCTAAACAAACTTTCCAGACCTGCCCTTCCGCTGCCAAGAAATCATAACTATTTCCAAGTTCTTCCTGCTAATAAACATGAGGGAGATGGAAACCAACATGTTCTCCTCTTATTTGATTAAAAAGCAAACTTAGGTAATTCAGTTCCATTATATGAACCCCTCCCTCTCTCTCTGTCAACTTGAATTAATGACATCTTTCTAGACTAGAATAGTTACCATATTACAACTAGAGAATGATGCAGTTTCTTCCTATCTTGCTCATTCACTATCACACTAGCAAAACAGTCAGTCCTTTAAAAAAAAAAAAAAAAAAGAGGGGATGAGGTGGAGTGAGAAAATCTCATAAAATTGAGCAGCAGTTACAGATTTTTTTAAAATTAAAGAGAGTTATAATTAGAAGAACGAGAGCTGGTCAAATTGAGATAACCCCAGAATTTTAATAGTTTGCTCTCCTAGATACTCAGCCACATGATCCGAATGAGAAAAATGGAGATAAACTATTAGATGAACACATAATAAGGACCAAACAAATACTAGAAGGACAGAATGGAGGGAAGAAGAAAAGAGAGAGAACAGGGGGAGAAAAACCAACCAACCAACCAACCGACCAACCAGGACGGCCTTGTTGAAACATCGTGGAGCTTCCTAGCAGCAGATTTGCGTAATGATCCTATGCAGTTCTTCCCCAGTAAGAAGAACATAGCTACAAATAAATCATCACTTTCAATTTTGATCACAGATCATGGTTATCATTGTTGTATCTTTAAAATACTCTTTATCAATTAACAGTTAAGACAAACATTGGGCCATTCTTTGATAAAGTATTGTTCCTTAACTAGTACTTATGAAACCAAAACCTCAGACAGTCATTTTAGAACACAATGTTGAGCTAGAAAACATGACTTAATTCTTCGGGAAACAGCTGAAGAATTTGATGCTGATATCATCTCCCGTATTATGATCGCAACCTCCCCCGCCCCCCGCCTGCATTTACTTCCTTAATTCCACGTACGTTAACCACAGTGATGGAGCTGAACATGAACAATACTGCCCTTGAATAAGCTGACCTCTGTCAAAGATCTGTCGTGGCTGAATATGGCATGCCCCCAGGAAAGGAAAATTCTACTCAGTTGTGAACATCCACTCTGTTCAGGATCTTTGGTACATTTGGAGTGTAAGAAAATAATGGCACAATAATACAAGTACTATCAAAGGAAAAATTTTCACCAAAAGAAAGAAAAGTTAACCAGCCATGATATGTAACAACTTTCTAGAAAACCAAAGTAGACAGCTCTTTGTTCTCTACAAGTCCATTTCCATGATCAGAAGTTTGACATTTAAAAAAATAGTTTAATAAAAATACACCAGTTCTACAAGCAGCCTTCGTGGTCATTTCTTAAATTCAACTCACCATAATCAAATCAAAATAATGCCATGTCCTCTTGTTAAAAAAGAAGTCCTTTTTGTCACAAGAAAAGCAACTTTACATTTTATATAATACAGTACATCTCCCTATGAGTATACAGACTACGTATATAAAGGTCATCAGTATTTCTGAATGCAAAGTAAATATATTAGTGGAGTGCTTGAGTGAAGGTGTTAAACTTCCTCCTCACTATAAACCTGTCACTCCCGACTGTGCAGTTTGCGAAATAACATGATGATAAATTCTATTTTTTAAATAACCAGTGTATGTCCTTTTTAAAATTTCTTAAAACCATTACAGAAATTGTCTTCGTATCTATTCATTCTATAGATGTCCAAACCAATAGGGCAAGTATTCGAACACCGACTATGGAAGATGGCTTTTTTTGATTATCTAGACCCATAAGATTTGCAGTAAAACAGCAATACTGCAGTGTCACCTACAGGTTAGCCTATGTTGCTTTAAATGATATGTTTCTCCTGAATTGATCAGAGGTGTTACAGTACAAAGCCACAGCACACACAGGCAGAATGGACCTTAATACGCGTGTAGGCAGTGCAGTTACAAAGAGATGTACATTTCTTTTATTCCAGTACCTTCGTATAATAAAGTTAACTAAAAATAATAAAATATCAAAAAAAAAAAAAAAAAGCCAGCTGGCACTGCCAACCAATTCCTGTAGTAGTCTCAGAAATCCTAATCCTGTAGAATTTCCTCTTGTCGTAAGCACCACCGTCTTCGGGAGTATTTCAGTGTATTGTTATCTACGCCAAGCAAGCCTGGTGATGCAGCTACCTGAGTTCTCTTGGTTGTGGGCAAACGTGATCTTTATTCATAATTTTCCAGCTTTCATGTAGGTGGGGATAGAGCCGCGCTGAGTCAACCCTTCAAACCTTTTATAGGTATAATTGAGAAAAACCCAGTCTTTGGATTTGTAGTCCGGTTCTGTGGTGTTTGGCACTAGAAAGATAGGAAAATTAACCAAGAGCAAAGGAAATTCATTAGTGAACATGCCAGCGTCTTTAGAGACTCTGAACAGTGTTAGCTGAGTCGTAGATTATCTTACCTGGTTGTAAAATATCAGATTCGGGGAAGTCGTCAAAATTTGAAGTATCATCAATGCTTTTGATTTCTATAGGGATTGCTGCTGGTCTTTCCCTATAAAAAAAGGACTAAGTAGTAGCATGGTAAAGTTTCCTGAACTCTTAATTTTCCAAAAATAATTCTACTTGTAAATTCTACTTGCTGTTCTATAGATATTAGAAGAGCCAAGGAAATTTATTGTGGACTTGAAGACTGTTAAGTGGATGTCACAGTTGAATATAATATTTTATCAAAACATGACCATTTCCTTGGAATTTTTACTTCTTTGTACCCAGACTTTCTCATGCTGTTTTGTTTAAAGTGGAAAAATAAGAGCTAATGAAAGGGAAAGTAGAACAGAAGAGATTTTGTTCAAACAGTTTTATAATTACATAGTGTATGCTGGATATTGTGGGCACTGGATCCTAGCGAAGTAATTCAGCTAGAGGATCCGTAAATTAAAAGTCATCTGTGGGGGGTGTCTGGCTGGCTCAGGCGGTACAGCATGCGACTCTTAGTCTCGGGGTCAAGAGTTTGAGCCCCACACTGGGTGCAGAGATTACTTTAAAAAATAAAGATACTTGAAAAACAAAAAGCCCTTTGGGAAATTAAGGGGCGCAAAGGGACTACACATTTGTGATGAAATCTAAATCCAAAACCTTCTGTCATATAAATTTTAAGGGAATCAAGGACATTAGGTTAAAAAAAATCAGTCACGAAAATACCTTATTCATGCTAAAAATGTTCAAAAATAGAAATAGTTAAAAGAAGCTATCCATTTTTATTGCTTCTATTTTTTCAATACTTCGCTGGATGTATTGGGTGACAAGTGAACAAAGTCTGTTATCTAAAAGCCTGAAGTATTTTTCCCAGAATCATTCCAACTTACATAATCACACTTATTGTGATAATTTAATAAATTTATATTGCTTAGTCACAAGAACCATAGACTCTGGTGTCCTAAATCTAATCTCTTGTCACTAACTAGCAGCATGACCTAAGGCAGGCTAGTCCCCTCTCTGTGACCATTTCCTCACTATCAAAGCAAGAGATTGTGCTAGTGGTCTCTACGCGTCCTTCCAACTGTAAAAAGCGGGGAATCGTCGTTCCGCTCAATGAGATGAGGTATGTACAGTACGATGCAGCATAGCAGTTGAGAACCAGGACACCCAGGGGTCCAATTCTAGTTAGAAATTCTAGCTAGATTATTTACTAGCTGTGGCATTGTAGGCAGATTACTTCTCCATCCTTTAGTTTCCTCGTTCGTAAAATAGACATAATAGTACCTATTTCATAAGGTTTATTATGAGGATAAGATAAAAAATGCACATAAAGTCCTTAGAACAGTGCTGGACATATAATAAGTGGTCCAAAACAGTGAGCTGTCATTACAACAGGTCGAGTGCCTGGCACACAGCGGGAGCTCTGGTGACGGTCTGCGTGGAGGAAGTGACGCCTAAGCTGTCGTGAAGGATGAACAGGAGCTGGCCAGGTGGGGCAGGAGTAGGGACAGGAAGGAGCGGAGGCAGAGAGCATGTCAGGAGAGTGAAGAGCAAATGGAAAAGCCCTGAGGTAGGAGGAGTGGGAACCACCACACATGACACCACTGGGACAGATGAGGGAAGAGCCACACCCCACGGTCCCAAAAGCAGTTAAGCGGCTTTCATTTTATTCTAAGTGCAAAGGGAAGGAAGAAAACAGCACGATCGGTTGTATGTTTCGGAACTGTCACAGAACTACTGAAGGTACTTTGAATAAAGGCCAATGCTTACAATTAACAACTATAAGCAAATTCTTAAAAGTTACTTGCATCATTTCACTTTTCCCACACTGTTTATAAAAGGGAATGTATCTTCTTATGACTTCATAAAGAGGATGGTATCTTAGAGAGAGGAACAGTATACAGTATAGAAAAGGACAAAAATGAGGGGTTATAGTGTGAAATATAAATACATCTCTGTTGTGCTAACATCAGCCTGCATCCTGTAACTGTGAATATAAAAATTGAAACAGGTGCATAGTATGTGGTTTTCCCCTTAAAGTGGACATTAGCTAAAATGAGTCATTTAGCTACAGCCACTAGAGTCTCACTCATATAATCCAGAAAACACTGATTTAATAACATTGTAACAGTGTTACTTCTTGTATTTAGCAGATTGCTAAACCTAGTTAAAACAAAACAAAACAAAACAAAACAAAAAAACCAAACGTTTTTATTTAGATCTCTCCCATTCGAAGCCTATGCGCGTACCTGATATGCCCCCAGTCTACACCTTCAAAAAAAGGATGACCTTTTATTTCTTCTACTCCACTATTTCCAATTCTGTTTTCAGAATCAATACAAAATCTAGAAAATGGAAACAAATGATCATATGCAAATTACATCTAAAGTACTCCATTCGCATTTTTTTTTAACATTTCATTTTTTTCTCTGTTTACCGAAGTCAGCTCTGTTTCTTGTGGGCAATGTGGGAGAGAACAGAAATCCTCTGTAATTGCATTGTACAGAGAACCACTGTAAACAGTTTGAAGCCATTTCCTTTTAGTCTTTTATTACAATTTTTAAAATACGTGTTACTATAGCAGTTACTATTTTAGGGCAGTTTTTTTTCATTTAATATACTGAGAAAACTTCCCAAAGTCATTAAATATTTTTCTATAACTTCATGTTCTAAAATTTACATGTGGAAATATTACAGTTTATTTAGCCATTCCACTCTTGTTGAACACTTAGATGGCTTTCAGTTTTTCATTACTAGAAACATATCATGATACACATATTCTCCCTACATCTTTACACACATCTAATTATCTGTGTAAGCAAAATTCCTAGAATTGCTGGGTCAAAGGTCATATACAGTTTAAAGATTTTTGATAATATGCTGCCAATTAGCTATTGTCACAGGTTGTCCCAGTTTATATTCCTTGCAGCCATTCACAACAATACCAGACTTCACCTTAGTGGAGAAACAGAATGGAATCCTTTGCTTAGAAACAATTTCATATATAGACTTGTGATATGAACTGCTACTAGCAATTTATTTTCCCTTTTCTCTTTAATGAAATAGGGTCATTGCGTACCAACAGGAGTGACCTTTGAAATGATACATCTTCCTTCTTCTTAACTCTTAATTTTTTTGCCGCATGCTTCCTTTTAATTGTTTGCAGTTTTTAAAAAGCACATTTTCTTTATTGACCTCTTTGACTGTATTAATCAGGGGTGGTCCTTCTCCTCCCACAAGAGTAAAATGGGCAATTCGATCTTTTTAGGTACCTGTGAAGTTTTAAAATACCATAAACTCCTCTAAGGATTTCACCACTAACCTAAGAATTAAGTCCTTGGCTTTCTCGGATATAGGTACCTCTGGAGGAAATACCAAAGTTTCTTTCCAGTTCATCACTTTTCTATATGTTTCTTGAGGAGTTTCAGAGCAGAAAGGTGGATATCCTGCATATGAGAGAAAACGCAAGTTTGATCAGCTTTAATAATCAAATACGCTCTACTTACTGTGTATGTGCCACAAGAAACGGAACAGCCCAAAGGGCTCTATTCAACAACGAAAAATGTCACCATTCGTCGATTTATAATAAAACTGCTAAGAAAGGCAATAAAATAAAGGATTCAAAGCATTGCCCCCTTTATCCGAAATGCCATGCAGCTACAATTTTGACACATGGGAGTTCTGGTTAAATACCCTCTTTCTGAATCCCTACAGAGCTCGCTCGTATTTATCATTGTTGACATTGGGGGATGTCAAAGAGTTCAGTCATTTTAGCCCATTATATCTGTAATATGTTCCATCAGTGGCATTCACAGAAATTTATATAGTAGGTACATAAACAAATGATAAAACATACCTATTAGCATTTCATACATAATCACTCCCAAAGACCACCAGTCACACAATTTGTTGTAACCGGTCTGCATGAATACTTCTGGAGCAATGTAATCTGGTGTCCCAACTGTGGAATATGCCTGCAAAGGAAGAGCTTATCAAACCAGCATTCTTAAATATTTCTTGAAAGATCTGAGTATGGCTCACTACTGGAAAAAGCAATATATACAGCAGTTAATTTTTCATTTAATACTTGTTTTGTGTGTTTATCATGTAGAAAGCTTAGTGATAGGTACCGAGTCAGATAATATGTTATTTAAGATATGATTTCTGACCACCCCCCCCAGAAGCTCAACTAAATTATTTATATATTCAGCCCTAAATCCTGTGAAAATTAACAAAAGGACAGCTGACTAAAGTGGACTCAGGATGCTAGGAAGGGGAGCTATACTACTGTACTACTCGCTGTCAATTACAGGAGGGACTGTCAATTACAGACCCATCAGAGGAATCATCAACAGGAAAAGAATCACCAGTTATGGGCCCCAACAGGGAAAGATGTACACTGCATCTCCTATAAGAAATCAACTACGCCTGCAACTCAGCCAACGAGAGACCTTCACCAGCCTGAACTCTTGCTTTTCTCCAATGGACTTTCGTTCAAAACAGCCCCTTCCAAATCCTCCTTCTTCTCTTAAGATACTATTTATCTTCTTTGTTTGTTAGAGTTACTAGTGGTTTTGTCATAGCTTGCCTGTCCCGAATTGCAATTCTCTGGTATTCCCAAATAAACCTTTTCTTTTTTTTTTTTTGGTAAAATAACTTTTTTTTTTTTAAAGATTTTATTTATTTATTCGACAGAGATAGAGACAGCCAGCGAGAGAGGGAACACAAGCAGGGGGAGTGGGAGAGGAAGAAGCAGGCTCATAGCGGAGGAGCCTGATGTGGGGCTCGATCCCATAACGCTGGGATCACGCCCTGAGCCGAAGGCAGCTGCTTAACCGCTGTGCCACTCAGGCGCCCCTGGTAAAATAACTTTTATTTTTAAGGTTAACAATCCATTTCAAAAAGAAAAAAGAGGTTGAACCCAGTGGGCCTGAGTTCCCCACTCACTACTAATGTGTTCTCGGGCAACTGATTCAGCCCGTCTGAGCCTCAGCTTCTGCTTACAGAAAACCACAGTAATAATACAGCCCTAACGCAGTTGATATGAGGATGAAACAAGAAAAGGAATGTGCCTTGTAAATTACAACCTACTATATACATATATATAAAAGCATCGGGTATTTTCATTATAAACCTAATTCCAGGGCACTGTTTATCCATTAGAAAGCAATAGTTTTTCATTCTTAATTCATATAAAATCTTACAAAAATGATTTAAGGTAGTGGTTGTCAATGAAGGGCAGTAATTGAAAATGTGTGTCAGCAGATGTCATCATTTCAAGGACCTGAGGGGGTTGCGGACTGTTGTTTAGTTGGGGCGGGGGGAATACAGGGTCTAAAGGATTTCCTACCCAAATACTAGGAGTATTCTCTACTTCTCCCTTGGTCAATAAACATTGATAGAAGTCATGATAATGGCCACAAAAATAGTAAAAAACGACAGGAGTGACCACCTGTGAATACTCAGTAAGTCGAATTCCCACCATATTTTTAAGCAGTATTCATTTTTCCCCTTAAAAGTAGGAAATACTGCAATTCTTCTCTCAGTGGTATAATCTGATCTGAAAGTAGCACAGTTAAAAGTAGAAGGAAGTTTTCATCATTAATTCATAGCTCCATCGTTTTAAAACTCCTTTTTTTTTTTTTTAAAGTTTAAAAACACTGAAATGTTTTACAAGCACAGGAAGCTTGCAGTTAATTACCTGGGCCATTGACAGAATGAGTTCGACCATGCAAAGGTCACATTATTTGGTTAGAGAGGGTATCAGACCATTATCTTTCAGTCTATTTACCTCACCCAATACTCAGAGGAAGGCTGAATTAGTTTCCCTTTCATGACTCAGTTGAATTTAACAAATATTTGTAGAGTGTATGTGCCGGGCTGTACAAGAGATCAGGAAAACCGAGCCAAAAGGCACATTCCTAACCCTGAGAATGTTCATGGACCTAGTTAATAGGATAAAGGGAAGAGGAAAAGGGGCAAACAATTCTTATATTCACTAAGTAATAAAGGAGAAATATATAGTGTGAGGTAAAAGTAGTTCACTGCACTCCCATTAAAAGAGTAATTAAGTTTATCTGTGGTAAAGTCGGCTTTCTAATTTTATTTTATCTGTTTTATCTGCTAACATGCCAAACTTCCTATTTACTTTGTCTAAAAAGAAGTTCTTAGAAACACACAACCACCTTACTTACGCTGATTGGCATTTGCTGTTTCAGAACAAGAATGAAAATGGAACACACAAGACATTCACTACAATCGCACTCATCTCAGTGAGTTTTATATTAAGTGCTAATTACTAGTACACAGATTACTTAATTATAGGTATGAGCCATAAAATTCTCTAAAGTTAAATCATAAAGTAAAAATTAGCATTCACTTGCCAGGCAAGGAAATGTTACAGAGAAACTAAGAGAACTAGGTGATCCCAGAAGCAGCTCTATCATTGCTACAAAGTAAGTACTAATCATTGTGAAGACAGGCAACGATCAAGCAAAACCCTGGTGAAATTTTATGAACCAGGGCAAACTTTCTTAAAGACATGGCTAACTTACCAGCTGTCTCCTGTTCTTCTTCCATGTTTCTGCTTTCCTCTTTGAGTTCATGTTCTGAAATGCTAATTTCAACGAGAAAACTGTAATCGTGAGGGGAAAAAACTCCACCAAAAAACAAATTCACAAATAGGCGTGTAAAATACGTTGGTTTAAGGAGTGAGGTGAGGAGGAGAACTTTGAGTGCTCAACAATACTGAATTAAACCAGCTACACTATGTTACCCAGGGGGGAAAAAAAATCAAACTTACAGAAGTCACTGGGTGGGTTGTGTGTAAGGTTTCTGTAGAATTCAGTCCTATGAGCTTTCTTTAATCCCGTGCATAAACCAAAATCAGATAACTTTACATGACCCTAAAAAAAATCCAGTAAAATCAAGAGACTGTATTAACTTTGAAACAAAAGCCTTTGTATATATTCTTCTTTTTAAATGCAATCATTATAATAAGTGTTAGCATTATAAGAATTCCTACAGGTGATAATGTAAAATTATAAATATCTGATGATGACGATTTTCAAACGTAGAAAATGGAAGAAGATAAAGACAGCCACACTCAATGATGCCATTTCACTCCTGAGTCTTCTGCCATCGCTTCATTCTATGACATCGCGTAGTTGAGCAATAATATAAATGGTAGCTGCCCATTCAATCACAAAGTCAGCTCTATTACTCCATAAAATAATCAGCAACCCAATAATACATCAGCTTACTCACATACCTTGGCGTCCAATAAAAGGTTGTCTGGTTTAATATCCCGATGGATGAAACCCAGCTGGTGGATTGCATCTATTGCTAGAACAGTCTCTGAAATGTAGAACTGTGTCTCCTCTTCTGTCAAGGTATCTTTTTTCATTAGCAATGTCATCATGTCACCTACAGAAGGGAAAATAAGTATCATGCATTAGAAACACCTCAAGCTTCCTCTGTATCTGTGCAACCTATGCCTGATGTTTGCATTGTACGACCCACCCAGTATGCCTCCAACTGTCGCTAGAGCCAAGTAAAAAAAGCATCATTCCATTAGCAAAAGTTTCATGACATTTAATGATTTTTAAGGTAGAAAGCAGGTGAATCAAATCAGAGCAGAGGTGATAATGAAGTAATATCCACCACTCAACATCCGGAATAAGTTGCTGAGGAAACTATGCTGAACTGAGAAATGAATCCGAGGAAGCACACCTGGAAATGAGATATATTCTTTCAAATTCAAGTTTCAAAAATGTTCAGGGCTCTTCAGTCCATCAAAATTAGAACATTTTTCCACTAAAAGACAGTCTTTTATTTTCAAGGAATTTTTTTTCTTTAAAAAGGGGCAAAGGATAAACAATGGGGAACTTACAACTCAGAAATGACAACTGTTAATATTTTTTATACCTCAGGTCTTTAAAAACAAACATGTAGAAGTATTCTTTGTCCTCCACCCCATTTTACTCCCCTTTCCCTTTTGGCTGAGTAACCACTATCGTGGATTTAGTTTGGTGGATATCCTTCTCGTTTATTTTTAAAATATGTTTTCATATATCTTAACCTATGAAATTATAGTCGTTCATATTTTTAAAAAAATAACATAAATGGTATCAACTGTACATATAATTCCACAGCTTGCTTTACTCCTCTACCGTTTCTGAGATCTTCTTATTGAAATGGATAGAGCTCCTGACTTTTAACTGCTGTAAAATATTTCAGCGCATAATTTTGCTACATTTTATTTATCCATTCTACTGAGGCACATTTATCTTGCTTGCAGCTTTTCACTATCACAACCATGCTTCAGTGGTCTCACAGGTCTCTCGTGCGTGTGCCCAGGAGAATCTTTAGGGAACACACTAGTTGTGAAATTCCTGGGTTGTAGGACACATGTACTCTCAACTTCACTGGTATCTATGAATTGCTCACCCTACGAGTTACAGATTAATTTAGATACAAGAGAGGCCAGTTCCTCCCACAGCCTCATCAGACTCTTCATGTTCTTACTAATCAGACACGTGTGAAATGGTAGCTCATTCTTGTATTAATTTGCATTTCCCTGAATATGAGCAGAGTTGAACATTTTCCTATGTATTTATAAGCTAGCCAGAGTCTCTCTTCTATATATTGTCTATCATTTACCTATTGGGTTGTTTGTCTTTCTCTTTAGTGACTTATGGTTCTTAACTCCAGACCTGCAACAATCTAACTAATTATACCCTGTAAACCCAGACTGGTAGTATTTAAAATGTGCCAAATTTATCATTCCTTCAAAATAATCTGATTTGTGGTAAAAATTAGCATTATTATGGGAGGAACTATTGGAAAAACCATGACTGCTAGGAAGAGAACAGTAACCCTAACCAATAGGATAATAATTACATATAAAGATGTGCTTGTGTCAGTCTGTCATTGCTATTATGTTTGTTTTTACCTCCAGGGAGAAATTCCATGATCAGATAAAGGTTCCTCTTATCTTGAAAACTGTAAAACATCTTCACCACCCAGGCACCATCTGCTTCTACCAAAATATCTCTTTCTGCTCGGATATGGGCCACCTAGATGAATGTATTTTGAAAAAATAATTGCAACACATTACACATTTTTCAAGTTTACCTCTTACAATATCCATCCAGTTCCTTAACAGTCATGAAGGAAAGGGGGAGTTTCAGAAAAGATTTGAAATATATACGCATGTTCGTATCCTCATAACATATGGAGAACCTCAGGAAATAGTGTATTTTAGCGTTTATCTTTAGGCCTGGAAAGGTGGGATCTACAAGTACGTTGCAGAAAGCCGAGGCCTCTGAGGTAGAAAAATGATTAGCTCAAAAACTTTCCAACCACAATCCTTATTTGCCAAGGATTCTGGCTTTGTTATATAAATTTCAGGCCCTGGCCTGACTTTTTTTTTTTTTTTTTTTTTAAGGTTTACTTATTTATTTGAGAGAGAGAGCGAGCAAGAGGAGGAACAGACGGGGAAGGAGAAGAAGGGGGAAAGAATTTCAAGCAGATTCTGCATCAAGTGTGGGGCCTGATGTGGGGTCAGAACTCACGACCCCGAGATCATGACTCTGAGATCAAGACCTGAGCCAAAACCAAGAGTCAGACACTTAACTGACTGAGCCACCCAGGCGTCCCTGGCCTGACTTCTGAAAGCTAAAAGTGGTAAGCAATGCCTTAACAGGTTGGTATGACCAAGTCGGGGTCCTTAGCAAACTGTGTTTAGCTGCTATTAGTCAAAAAAAGGGCCTTAATGTGATTTTTAAACATTTGGGTTTTTTTTAACAAGTAGAAACATTTATAATAACTCTGTATTATCTTGTCAATTATAATAACTTTATATGATTTTGTTAAATATAAAACCTCTATAATATCTATTAACATGATCTACAGCAAATTAGTGTAACTTTGGGGGTTTTGGTGCTGACTTATCAGACACACAATTACTAGGGATACTTTTATATGAACACTTTATAGACTGGAAAATATTATAAACTGAGTAATTTGTCTGGTTGGTGTAATCAATTTTCAGATGTTTTGCATTAATATATTTATATATTTTTTCTTCAAAGATTAACAATAATATTTGATTTTATCCTTTTGCTGTTCTCATTGTGCATTATTATGAACTCTGGCCCAAAGCACATGAGAACCCAGATTTCCTAAGCCTTTTCGTGGTAATGAAATATGATCTGCTTAAAATGTCATATTTGGGATTACTGTATTTATTACCTGGTACAATAAATGCTCTGAGATCAAAGCACAGGAAAAACAGCTGAAAACTAAGAACTTGTTTTCTGGCACGAAAAAAGCCTTACAATCTCTCTGGATCTGTTTCATAAAGTCAACAATGGTATCAAAATTCCTACCTAGTGGCTTTTACAAAGCATTTTAAGATTAGTAAAGGAAAAACCCTAAACCTTTGATGCTGCATCTGCTGCTGTCAGGAAAAACTATGTCATCAACCTGGCTCGATTGTTTTTAAATATCTTGAAGTCAGATTATAGGATGTTTTCAAAATGGGCCTATGTTTTCAAAGAATAGGAAGTTATTGCACATAGTAACCTGGTACCACACTATCAGGGAGATAAGTTGCTACTTTGTGGATTGGTTAGTATTAAAGTAAATGTAATAAAAACTTCACATAACGACATAATAGAATTGAGTGGGAAAAGGTTTTCTAAAATGAAATTCAATGGTAGCAAATGCAGATTCATTTATATGGGGGGGGGAACAATAACAAAATACAAAACAGACTTGATGTTTGGGCTCCAGTGAGATTTTCCCTACATAAGAACAAACAGTGGTCAGAAGCTCTTCAACTTCTGGCAAAATATTCTAGAGCAGTGCTGTCCATCAGAAATATAATGCAAGCCACAGATGTAATTTAAAATTCTCTAGTAGCCACATAGAAAGTAAAAAGAAACAGGTGAAATATTTTTAATTATATATAGTTTATGTAACTCTGTGTATCCAAAATGTTATCATTTCAGTACATAATCAATATAAAAATTATTGAGGTTTTTTTTTGTATGAGGTCTTCAAAATTTGGTATATATTTGCCATTTGCATCATATCTCAGTTCAGACTAGCTCCACTCAAGTGCCTGGTAGCCACATGCGGCTAGTAAACTGAAGACTACAGCTGGAGCTAACTGCTCCTTTTGTCCCTCCTCCCAAACCCTATCCAGGACTCATCCCATATGGCCTAGTTAGATCCCATTGATCTCTTTGTCTCTGGGGCTCTACATCTTGCCCCAGACCTTTCTTCTTACCATTATCTGTAAATACAATTCAATTCCTCAACCTTCCTTGAGTTCCAAACCTCCTCCCTCTGGAATCAGTGTGTCTTCAAGAAAGTCCCGTACCGTCTCACCTCTGGATGGTTCCTTCACATTGTTATCCTAACTGAAATCAGGCTGTCTGTTGCCAGTTCTGTCTTCCTGCACAGTGAGTTCTCAGGAATGACCTGCTCTCCTCTCATGCCTTTGGTGATGGGGTAGGTTTCCTGCTCATTCCCATGCTGCTTCTGAACCACTGTGACACTCTCCTCTGCAGCTCCTTCGAAGGGCACACTGTGAAACTCCATCAGCCATCATCTATCCTCACGGCTATCACTTTACAGAGCTCCTGGGCAATCCCGCTCACTCATCCATGACTTCAGCTCTTGGCTCACTGACTTCGTTTCCAGCTTTTCCACTCATGGATAGATTTCAACATCCATAAGGAAGAACCATCAAACGCCCTATCTACTGACTTCTTCCTCATCTGCAGTGATCTCTTCCGCCGCTGTACCTCAGCCACCCGTGGGAATCGTCTTGTGTTTCTCATCACCAATAACTCTACCCCCTCTAAAATCTCCATTTTGAGGAACTCTATTTCCACCTTTTATCCTTCCAGATCTCTTATTCTTATACTCCAATCTCTCTTCCGTGGATTCTACAACTTTTTCTCTATTACTCTCCTCACAACCTCATTTCTTTTTCTACCCAGCCTAGATTCCATCACTATGATCACTCTTTTTGCAAATACTCTGAACTCTCTTGTCCCCTTCCTCCATTGCATTTGCCTGGCAAAACACCAACCCTAATTAGACTCAAATTTCTGTCTATACTCTATCTACCCCAGAGCAACTAAGTATTACTACAGAAAGGTCACCCAACTATGCCAACTGGTTTTCACTGTCCATTCAGGATTACAAATCTCAATGGGCATTCAACTATATTTCCCTAGCAAGTCTGCTTTCCCACCCTTTAGGTCAATAGTTGTGACTATTTCACAAATTCTCTCTCCTTACACCTTCGGCAAGCTATCTGTCCCTCCTCTACTCTGAGATGATGACCTCACTTATTTGCACTCAGGCAGGAACTTAGCACCTGACGCTGCCAGATCAACCACCTTGCATTTGTTCCCATTTTCTCTGCCTCTCCTTCCTATTTTAATGGACATGTGCCCACTCCTATCAAAGATCAACTCTTCTGTCTTCCAGTGTATTCCTATAGTTACCTGCCCCCTCTTCAATTTTTCTTTCTAATGGATTCTTCTAATCAGCATCAAAACATTTCCTGTCTTTAAAAAAACAAGAAAAGAAAAGAAAAGAAAAAAATCTTTTACCCTAAGTCTCACTTTACAAATCTGTTCTTTGTTCTGCCTCACATGAAAGATTTATCTGCACTCACATTCCCCACTTTTTGCTTCCCATTTTCTTTCTTATCATTTCAGTTAGGCTTCTGTCCTGCAATCCACTGGAAATGTCCTTGCCATGTTATTAAAAATCTCCATATTGAGACATCCACTGGCTTGTCTTCCTCTTGTACTCTCTTAGCAGCATTCCACATACTTGACCACTTGCCTCTTCCTTTAAACACTTTCTTCTCTTGGCTTCCATGACACTATGTTCTTCCAGTTTCCCCCAACCCCTCGTGGTCCCCTTTGCTGGTTTCTCTTTTGCCTCTTGTTCCCTAGAGCTTAGACCCAGGTCCTCTTTCCTTCTCTATGTTTTCTAGGCAATTTCATCTTGTCTCCAATATATGTTCAATATATTGATGGCTTCCAAATTATATTTCTAGTGAAACTTCTCTCCGGATTCCAGCCAACTGTGAACTTATTATCTCTTCCTGGATATCTAACAGGCAGCTCAAACTTAATATGCCACAAAGAGAACTCTTCATTCCCACTATTTCCAAATCTGTTCTTTCTTCAGTCTTTTCTAAATCAGTAAACAATACCATCATGTATCCCATTCCTAAATGAAACTCTAGGTATTATCCTGATTCTGCCATTTTCCCCTCATCATCCTCCCCCATCCTCTCATCCCTCAATGTACAGGACATCACAGAAAATCCTGCTGGCTCTGCCACTAAAACATATACTTAATCTGTCTGACTTGTCTTTAGCTTCTGTGCTATAAGCCACAATCACATCCTGGCTGAACTGGTACACCAGTCTCTCAAGTGGCTTCTCTGCTTCACCTCTTGTTTCTCCCATCAGTAAGCAAAGGGATAGATTCATCTTTGTAAAACATCAATCAGACATACCATTCCCCTGTTCAAACAAGAGTGTCCTCTCTGCATTCAGAAGAAAACCCAAACACTCTACCTTGGCCTTCAGAGCTGTATGGGGTCTGATCCATGTCTACCTCTCCTACCATTTTTCTTGCACTGAATTCTAGCCACAATGGCTTCTTTCTCTTTGAGTGGGCCAAGATTATTCTTGCCTCAGGGCCTCTGCATTTGCTGCCTGGATATTTATTCTACCTGATCTTTATCTGTCATTCTTTCTCACTACTCAGTCTTTCATCAAATATTTTCTCTTCAGTGAAACTTTCCCTGATCTAATTCTTCCTCCTAAACCCAGATCACCTGCATCAGTTTATTCTTTTGTAAAAACTTTCTTTGCAGTCTTTCTCAATCATGACTATTTGAAATAGCTATCTGCCTATTTCCCCACTACAAAAAAAAAAAAAATAATAAGGATCAGGTATGTCCTGTCAATCCGTCTATGTTAACCTAGAACACCACAGGCCCATTTGGCACATCATAGGCCCCCAGTAAATACTTGTTCAACGCATGAAATAGAAATAAAGTGAAAGAATGCAGTGAAAATTCAAGGGGGGGCATATTTAAATAAAAACCAGTATTTTACTGCTGTAATAACTAAGTAAGCTTTAGGTGGGACTTTCCACAGCTGCTGCTAAGGTGCTGGGTCCTTCCAAGAAAGCTAAGACCACGTTGGGTGAGACCCTCACTTCCTCTCGTGACAGCATGGCACCGATACCACACTTGCCGGCACCATGGCCTCTGTCTCAGGCTCCCCTGCATCTACTCAGCCAGATGGTGAGGTGAGGGTCCCAGGGGAATAAGATGGTTGGGCTTGTCTGCAAAGGCCCCTGGGCAATGTCAGTAGCCAGAGCCTCATCTACAAGGAAGGGGCTGGTGGAGCTGCCCTGCAGCTCTGCTGCCCCGGCAGGACGTCTGGCTCCCTCCACCAGGACTGCCTTGCTGAGGAGAACAAGGTGGAAGCAAAGAAAGGAGAGTAGGAGGGGTCCGATGAGGACCCGCGCTTTGGTCTTTTTGCCTAAACCTCTTCTGTAACCTGTTCAGTCAAAAGCTGAGCTCTTAAGTAAGCTTTAGGCAGGGACTAAGAGACCAAAGTAGAGCATTAGATAGAGAGAGGTGCCATCCTCCCTCTACACCCCGTTGTTGAGTCCTCCCCAGCATAAGTGATCAATTTAGGGTTCTACAGAGCCTCTACCCAGACTAGAATCAGAGGGGAACACATAAGTAATACTATTGATGTTTTCGGATTTATGGCCCACCCTTCAGCTGCGTTAAGTCACAGGAAACATAGAGAGTCCGGGAGTATGAAACTGGGGGAGGAAAATATGTAAAATCAGCGAATTCTCAGGAGACTGGTCATGCTTATGCGTGATAGGGATTAAGGAAGCTGAGAACTGTCCCTTATTTTCACTGAAGTCAGAAAAGAAGGTATTTTGTAATGGACTAAATGTTTGTGTATCCCCCACCCCAAATTCCTATGGTGATGCCCTACCCCCAGGGTGAATGAATTTGGAGCTGGGGCCTGGAAGGAAACAGTTAAGGTTAAGTGAGGTCATAGAGGGAGAGGGGGGTTAGCGTCCTTGTAAGAAGAGGCGCCAGAGAGCTTGCGTTCTCTCTCTGTGCACACACCAAGGAGAGGCTATGTGGGGACTTGGTGGGAAGGCAGCCACGTGCAAGCCAGGAAGAGCGCCTCACCAGAATCAAACCGTGCCAGCACCCTGATCTTGGGCTTCCAGCCTCCAGAACTGAGAAAATAAATTTCTGTTGTTTAAGCTGCCCAGTGGATGGTATTTTGCTATGGCAGCCTGAACAGGCTAATATATTTTCTGATTATTAATTCGGAAGAAATTTTAACTATTGAGAATTGAGAAACAGTAAAACAGGCTATCAAAAAATTAATAGACCATATACAGTAAGACGTGTAGACTTCTTTTTACAAATTCCAATATTAACATTTACTCTAACTCCTAGTCAGTGGTGTTCTGTTGGTTATATGTGTTAAAGAACACATACCTGCTCTTTTTCAAGCATATCAGCTTTTCTCAATATCTTCATTGCATAGATATGGCCTGTATCTTTCTTCTGGACCAGCCGCACCTAGAATGTAAAAATTGACCATACTATCAACCTTATACAGTCACTACTATTGACTTAGGAGCAAAAGGTAAGCTCTTTTAAAGAGATCAGTGTTGCAATTTGCCATTGCTTATATTTTAGGAATTCTTAAAATTAAACTCTTTTGATACATTAAACTATTTTAATACATATTAACCTATTGGAATACATATTTTAAACTATCTTAAGCTATATATTTTCAACAGCAGTGTCTTTAAAAAAGAAGTAACCTCTCCAAACGCTCCTCTTCCTATAACTTTCAGAGACTCAAAATCATCCAAGCCAAGTCTGGTCCTCTTGAGCCGTAAGAACTCTGTTTCCTTTCGGGCATGTTGTGATCGGCGTAACTTTTTCTATTGAAAAAAGACAATTTAAAAGAATGATTCTAAATTTAGATTGCTATAAAGGAAGCCTGTAGCATTAAAAGATAAGGAATATAAAATGGGGGTGAAGTATCTAAGTATTACATACTAGTGTTAGACCTTATTTACCAAAGTTGAGTATTTGTTAAGCCTGGGAAGAATAAAACAATCTAAAGAAAACGTACTTTATTTTTTATTTTCACCAATTGATAAATCTTTATTCTTAAGGCGGACTCCATTAAATATTTCATCTTAATGAAGTCATCATATATCTCACGTATATGCTAACTTGATTCATAAATACAAGTTAAGCTTTAGGAAATGCTGATAGTATTCCGATCATGAATTTTACAGTCAGGCAATCTACTCTGCTTCCGTCCCCTAATTTCCAGGTTGTTCTGTCACAACTACTGAGTCTTAGGACACCAAAATAACACCACAGCAGTGTTTCCATGGAGATTTACTTATGATAGAACTTTTTCTTAGATAAATTTTAATAGATTGCTTTGAGATTTGGCACACAACTTCCTAAAAATATGAAATTGCAAAAAAAATAATAATTACATGAAGAATTCACTAAAATATTCAAGCCAGGAATTTCAGAATGCACTCTCCAAAGATCACCAAGAAATAACTAACGCTGGTAACAAACATTATGAAATCCCCAAAGGTTACATTTGGAAGAGGCATTCACTTCATTGATCTAAACGTCATTTCCCCTCCGGCCAAACAAAACTCTATTGACATTCTGTTAGTTCCTGGTAGAGACCGCATACAGTAGGAAATAAACAAAATCAAAAAGATTAACCACCTGTTCATTGTCAGCTGAACCCTACCAGGCTTTCAGGAGTTCCATTCTGAGGGAAAGGCAAGTCGACAGGACCATCACAGCTCAGAAACACTTTTAAAGGCAGCTCAAGGTATAACCACTGAATGGTGTCTTACTACTCCTGTGTATATCTGTTTTCAAAAAGCTATGGCAAACTACCAATTAACTGGAAATAGGTAAATGTGCATCATCAGTGCAATGGAATTCTGATACTTCCAACAAAATTAATCTAAGAAGGTGCAATCAAGAAATTATATCTTCGATGTAAACATCTTTAAACAGCTGGATGAAGTTACACACGTAGGCACATCAATGGTGGAAACAGTGAAGACTATTTTTTTGTTCAAAAATGCCCACTGAATGATTTAAAAAAAAAAAAAAATAACTTAATTACTAAAGTAAAACCAGAGAGCCCAAAAAAGCAGCTTGTTTTAAGACTAATTAAAAAGGCCACATGGGGGCACTATAGTACCATGTCTTTCAAAGCAGTAAAGCGGTTTGTGGGGGGGGGGGTTGTTTTAATTACATAAATTATGAATAACTATAAGAGTTTTGAAACTCTTTCTGGGTTTCTGACTTTATGGACTATAAAATGGAGTACAGTTGGGTGTAGTTTCAGAAACTTGTCTAATCTGAATGGAAAAGATGATCTCATCACATACTTTCATAATCATGCTCAAAATCAACAGAAGAGAGGCCACTAAAGAAAATAATGTTCACTAATATTTAATAGCTTGGGTAATGCAGCAAGTAAACAATGTTTATGTAGTCTGGGGCACAGCTATTTAATGGCAAAAGGGAGAATCACGAGTATATGGAGCACATAATTCTACAAAAATGGGACCTCACTATAACATTGTTACGTTACTTAAAAACAAAACCCTATTCCATATTAGTCTTTTTTTAAACATTTATTTATTTTTATTTTAGAGAGCTAGAGAGTGGGTGCGAGCGGAGGCGGGGGCAAGAGGAGAGGGGAAGCAGACTCCCCGCTGGGCGGAGCCCGAGGCCCTACCACCCTGAGATCATGACCTGAGCCAAGACCAAGAGTCCATTGCTTAACCGACTGAGCCACCCAGGTGGCCCCCCCCCCCCATTATATTAGCCTTAAAATCAGTGTTGCAGTCCAGGGGGAGGTGAAGCAAGTTAGCATAAAAAAATATATTGATGGAGCACCTGACTCTTGGTTTCGATTCAAGTCGTGAGATGGAACCCCGTGTAGGGCTCCACGCTCAGCTGGAGCCTCTCTCTCTCTTTCAAATCAATAAATCTTAAAATATATTGATGACATGATGAGCACTGAGTAATGTACAGAATTGTTGTACACCTGAAACTGATATAACACTGTATGTTGACTACACTGGGAATTAAAATAAAAAAGTTAATAAACTCAAAAAAATATATTGATGAAAAAAAGCATGTTGGCGTATCTGCTCATGACTTGTGTAGATTAAGTAGCCTTGAAAAACAAATAACATTTTTGTGGTAATCATATCCTTTCTGGCCAAAGAGAAAAATCTGCGGGCAGGCTTAACATTTCAAGGCTCCCTTTTGCAGCTTAAATTTGTTTATTTTGTTTTTCCATTACAGTGAATAATATTCCATGTCTGATGGGATTTTCTTAAGTGAAACGAAACTAGACATACATCGTTTTCTTCCTTTCTCCATTCCTTTTTAAATGGGTGTTCCTCAAATTCTCGATCTGTGGGATGTTCGGTTTTTTAATAAGACAGACAGTGTACACAGAAGTTCTGAGATGCAAGGGCATTCAGCTGGCAACTTCATCTCCGCATCTATGCTCTACGTGACCCATCACATGGTTTAATTTTCACAAATAACTTTCACAAATTATTTCACAAAGATTTTCTGTTAGGAAAGAATTAAGGATAAATACTAGTTTCAAATTTAAAATTAGATTTTTATAAAACAATTTTATTTTTTAAAAAATCCACCCCAGGGTGCCTGTGTGGCTCAGTCGGTTAAGTGTCTGCCTTCAGCTCAGGTCATGATGGGGGCGGGGGGGGGGGCTGCTGCTCAGATGGGAGCCTGCTTCTCCCTCTTCCTCTGCCCTCCCCGCCCCCACTCATGCTCTCTCTCTCTCTTCTCTAATAAAATCTTTAAAAAGAAAAATCCACCCCACATAATGATAGCTGCAACATATTTTATATCAAGGTTAAGAGAGAATGTCTATTTTGTAGAATTTGACATAATCTAAGACCTAGCATGGGGCCTAACAATAAGCATTTGTAGAATTAAAATATCCTCACAGAAAAATTTTAGAAGTTTTATAGTTACCATGGGCCACTAACTCTTTTTTGATATAAAACATATCACATTTTCTATAACTTAATTAGAAGAATTAAAGAAAACAGCTCTAAATGTATTTAGAACTTCCTGGTACAGAGCAGAGTTTGCAAACCAGGAGCTACAAACTGCAACCCACAGATGTATTTGATTTGGCCTGCAAGTTGTTTTTGAAACACTTGAATTATTTGCCGATATTTTAAAAAAGCAGGTGATGTCACATAAAAGTCCAGATTTCCAGCCTCTCTTGAAAAACAGTGTGGCCAAAGTGGTGGTGAGTCCCCTTTTGATGGACTCTAATTGGTCACAGTCTCCACCATTGATGCCCATCATCAGGTGACAAGCAGAATGGGGCTGGTGCTCCTATCTCCTTTCAGTAAAATGAAAAGGGGTATGTCTTTATCAAAAGATAAACTGTGAGGATCAGATATTTCAGAAAAAGAAAAAAAGAGAGTCTATTTCTTTGTGGAAGAAAAAAAATATTCTTAGAAGTTGAGTGTGCAAACAAAGGGTGTTGGATCAGAATATATAACCTAAGATGTCATGAAAACAACCCAGCTGGCTTCCCTTATTCCTGTTACCTGCTTGGCCCCCGAGCATCTGTTTTTATAATTTCTCCCTCGAGATTTCAAATTAAGATCTTACGCTTCAGATCTCTTATACATTATATACATATATATATAAAATGTATATATATACATATATATGTATGTATATATACATATACATAGAATATATATACATTTAATGTATATATAAAATGTATATATATAAAATATATATTGAAAATGATGTATAATAGACATTAATCCAATAAGATTAATAAGAAAGTTATTAATACTGATGAATGAATGAGAAAGGTGTGCTGAGCTTTATTTTTTCTTTATTGATTGTAATACAGATCTAAATCACAACCGTTCTCATTTAAAGCTTAAAGAATATAATTAAATGAGTTTTTAAAACGTTTATCATAGCAATTTTACACAAATAATTTGGGTTTTCTAGATTGAGTCAACTGATCAACCAAGTAATCACGTTTGGTACAAATCATAAGATATCTTATTTTATTTAAGCAGTGCCAGCAGAAAAATAAAGGAACAGTCCTAGGA
Organism: Ursus americanus; assembly: GCF_024610735.1. Lineage (NCBI taxonomy): Eukaryota > Metazoa > Chordata > Mammalia > Carnivora > Ursidae > Ursus > Ursus americanus. The sequence goes on along the minus strand of NC_142151.1, from coordinate 26,149,110 downwards.
AAGGTACAGGGAAGATTAAATAATAAAGATTAAACAAAGCATCATTTGGAAGACCACTCTTAAAGGATAGAAGTTCTTTTCTGATCACTGAAAACTGTTAAACTAATTCATCTTGGTTGTATCTCCGTATTGCCTAGAAAACAAGTACACATTTCTTAGTAAACTAATATCAGCCTGGCCTCTCCATATGTCAATTTAGTTTGCTATTTCCTTTACTGCGTCCTTGATAGTTCATTGTTCTGCAATTATTTTGTATTTATCGCTTAATTCTAATGTAAATCTACCTATTTTTCTAAGATGAAATCAGTTGTTACCTCTTCCATGAAACCTTTTCTGATTCCCTATATAGAAAATCCCTGTATTTTCAAAGTTTGCCACATTCTATCGTGTATACATATTTTTACACACACATACATCATCTCTCCTCCTAACTGGTAAACTCCTTGAGGGAAAGGTCATTGTTCCTTTATTCACCAAATACTTATTATATCTATAGACCTCTGCCATCCCTGGAGGTACAAAGCTGAATAAGACATTATGGAGTTTCTACTGTGAGGAAAGGGTATGTAGGGCCGCCACAGGGACGGGAACAGTGTTCACGCAGAAAGTAGGAAGAGTACCTCAAGAGATTAGGGAAGATTTCCCAGTGGAACTGAGACCTGAAGTGAGGCCCAGAGCTTCCTGAAGAATAAAGGGAATTGGGCGAGAGTAAGGAAGTTCTAAGCGGCAGAAATAGCCTGTGAAAGGTCCATAGGCAAGAGCGTGGAAGTTACTCAGTAGTGGTGGTTGGCGTGGGGATGGGGAACAAGAGATGAGGCTAAAGAGAGAACGCAGAGGCCAAACTGTGAAGGCTCTTACGCATTAATGTTAAAGTCTACCCTCATCCAAGAGTACTCGGGAGCCAGTGAAGAGTGACGTGATCAAACCCGTTTGTAGACAGAGAACTGTGGGTGAAGTGGACAGAAAACCTGGGGGTGGGAGTGGGGCCCAGACTACAGGAAGTGAGCCCAGCTGGGGGTAGTTTTTCTTCAAGTGAAACACACAGTAGTTTAAAGGAGGGGAGAGGCACTGGACTAGAGAACTGGATGGTTTTAAGAAATATTCAGGAAAAAATGTGAGAAGATTTGGTGATTCACTGATTCTTCTTGGAGCGCACTTTCCTTCTTCCATGCACTTAGGCTACTGTAGACCCTGTTCACTAAATCTATGTTCTTGGAATTAAAACAATAAAAAGCTGCCTCCTTTTAAAGATCTCCATCATAGGAACAAAGTAAGAAGCCCATATCCAAATGATGAAATCCACATTACCTAAGTTATAAAATCATCTGATATCAATAAATGAAAAAGTCACTGGGGTTGCCATTATACAGAAATTAGCCCCCCCCCCCCCACAACCCCACTAACTTTCTTGGGATATAACTGACATACATACAACACTGCAAGTTTAAGGTCTACAGTGTGATGTTTTGATGCACATACATATCATGAAATGATTACGACAATAAGGCTGGTTAACATTCATCGCCTCATATAAGTAATTTTTTTTTATAGTGAGACATTTAAGATCCACTCTCAGTAACTTTCAAGTACATAGTATCATTAATACAGTCACAGTAATTACAGCTAACATTACCTCTTCATCTGCTAATCCTTCCTCTTCCATGGCCACTTCTAATTTCTTCTGCCTTTTCAAAGAAAAAATAATTTAAATTTTAAATACATTCCTAACTATTCCCATTTAAGAAATGTTCACTTATTTATTTGAGTTTACCACTTCAGTTTGTTATGCTAAAAAAAAAAATCCTTTAAGTTGGTAGTTTTCTTTCTCAAAATATAAACCCAACCCAGATTTCACTTTATCATATTGGCCAAATGAAAAATGTGCTTCTAATGCTGCTTAAATCAATGATTACAAAGGTGACTAATGTTCTAATACGGAAAATCTGTTGTCTAATATTCAAACAACCAAAATCATTAACATTTATCAGTGTTTACATTAGAAGTATATAAAAGTAACTATAGTGACTGAAAGTATAAATATTTAAGGTGGAGATCCCTGTTTGAATCCTGATTCTAATCCTTATTAGCTAAATGAGCTTGTGGAAGTCCTTCATTTAAAGTCTAAGCTTGATTTCCTAATCAGTCAAAAAAAAAATTTCAATGCAATTGAGTGTATTTTATTCTAATTCTTTGAAAACTGTACATAAAACAAAACAAAACAAAACATTAACCACCAGAACATTTGCTTTTCTAGGTATAGCCAAGTCCAGTTATTCATCATTTTTAAATGATACCACCGAAGTTAGTTAAGCTAAGCACTGTGGGGGGATGGGGAGGAGAGAGGGGTGGGTGGATAAAGTAACTGGTAACTACAGAGATGGCTGTGATACAAATTTTGAACTCATTTCCAACTGAATAGTCATCATTTTATTTCTATCATATTGGTTTTTCCTAAAGATAAACCTGAGAGAGCTCTTCCTAATTAGTTCTGGAGTATGGTAGAATAAAACAAACTTTCCAGGATTTAACCCCACGGGAATAGAAGGGTTGAGGATTGAAATCACCATATACATTTCTTAAGCATTTGTCACTTATGATAATATGTCTAAAGGTAAGCTCTTTCCTAACCCATTATTCTTATGGAAAATTCACAACAAAAATATCTAAAGGCTGTTCATAAATCAGCACCCCAACGGCAATGACACCTAATGACATGTTCTCTGCCGACTTCCTCAACATTTGTGAGAGACACCTTGGTGCTTACCACGCTGATTTTTATCTGTTATTTACACACTATTTTCCGAAGCCCAACCCTTAAAACGGAGTGAGCTCTGTGCTTGCCGTCATGCCGCTCTGCGCCCTGCAGAGCTGCTTGTTGAATGATTCTGAGTTTTCTCCTCTGCAGACGGAATCCACAGTGGAGGAGAACCCCTAATCTGCGAGGGCCCATCGGTGTACAAGCAACTTCATTCTTCCGTCAAATCTCTACTGCCTCCCTTCTTCACTGCTTGCCAAGACTAACTTCATGAAATCATCCCTTACTCTGGAGAGAGAGGCAGTAACCTTCATCCGTTTCCACCTTATCTAAATGGGAAGACCCGTGGCTTCTCTTGTACCTGAAAAAAAAAATACTGTTCCTCCTGAATGCCCTGACATTTTGTTCTGATTGGTGCTTTATTTGGCTTATGTATTTATACAATTAGTTAAGCCTTAAAAATTCATCACATGTAGTCCTAAAGTATAAGCTTTTAGAAAATATGAGCTATTTAATATCACTTCCACAGCACCAAGCCAAGACTGCCCTTTTTTTTTTTCGTCTTGAAATAACAGCAGATACTTTCATTCTTACTTTCCTTTGTTTGGAAATGGAGGGTAAAATTGAATTACTGAAAGACTTCATCAAGAAAAGACAACGAGCCTTCAAAATTCTGATGCATAACTTCAGTGTCTGCCTCCTGAAAAAGCAGTCTTTCTTTCCCTGATTCTCTTCTACTTTGTTCACTCTCCCTTGGTGATTGGATGATTTCCAGAGACTTTCATTGTATTTACAATTAGTAAAATTACTCATATGTTTGGATTCATTTCTAACTGATTGTGTAGTTTCTATTTGTGTCGACTTTTTGGTGTTTTAGTTTTTCTTTTTCCCTTGCCTTATTTTGAACCAGGATTTTTCCTCATTCCATTGTTTCCCTTCTACTAGTTTGGAAGTTATAAACTCTATTAGTCCGAAATGAATCAATCCTTACCCCTCTGTAGGTTGTACCTCTATCACGGAGATACAAAGATTGCTAGGAACACTTTAATTATACTTGCTTCCCTCCTGACTGATAGTCCACTGCTGGAAAATATTTTAATTCTACTTTAAAAAATGTACAAGACATTATCATTATTGTTGTTTTTATGCCATTTGTGTTGAAATTTATCCACATATTTACATTTAGATCTGTTTGTGATTGCTTTCCTTTAGCCTAAATTGAATCTTCTGGAAGTTTTGCTGATGGTGAATTTAGTTTAATCTGCTTCCACTCCAGCCTCTTTCCTCTCTTCCTTTAGGAACTTTGGTTAAAGATGTTAGCTCTCCTCGCTATTTTCCATATTTCTTAACTCTCCTTCATATTGGCCGACTCTGTGTCTCTAGGTTGACTTCTGAATAATTACTTAAGTTTTATTTTCTAGTTCAATTCTCTGCTCAGCTTGGCTGATCTGTAGTTAGAACTGTCCAACATTTCATACCTAACTAGGCGCCACTTTTGTCAATCTTTCTTGCTCCTAAGTTCTATTCTACTGCTGTTGTCACGATCCTAATTCAAGCCTCCTTTCTATGTGCCTGGACTACATCACTAGCCTTTCCTGTTTCTTATCTCCACCCACAATCCATTCTGTACATCATATCTAAAGTACTTTTCTAGAGAAACACCCGTGATCACTGATTCTGTTCAAAAATCTTCAAGCCTTTCAACTCCCATGAGAAGAGCTACATTAACAAAACATCTAAGGCTCCCTGGAAATGCTGAAATCCAGCTCAAGCTGAACTGGCTCTTGCTTGACCCAGCACCAAAGGCGATTTCTTCTGTCTCCTGCTCTTTTATCTCCTTCTTCTCCCATTAATGCATGTATAATTAATACTCTTCCTTGAGAGCCATGATAAATGCCACCACCATTTATGACACCCTCCCAGTTACTTTAGTCAAAAGCAATCTCTCCCTTCTTTGCCCTTCTCTTAGGGATGCTTTTCACTCTTTCATGTAATATTTATGGGCCTTGTCTCCCTTACTAGAGTTTTCTAAAGACAAAATAACATGTCATTCATGTTTTTATTCTTCCACCTCCACTTACACTCTACATATGTTTTTGGATAATTAATAATATTAATTATTCATAAAGTATAAAGATATATCATAATTTTGTGGTTAGAAATGTTTTATTGAAGATACTCATTGACATGTGATTTAAGTATATGGGTACACAGGACAAGAAACCACTCTGCAAAAATAACTCGAGATACTGTCAGTTCAGGAAACCTAAAAACAGCATACAGGGATCCACGATATTTATATTATTAATGGACAACACGTTTACACCCCACTTGCAACCTAATGGCTTATTAAACCAAACAGAAAATTCTGACCAGCCTTTACTGTACCTGGTTTCTCTCTCTTCATGCTGTAAAATTAGGTTGCTGTAAAAATTCTCCAACGTGAGCTTGGCCACAGTCACTCTTTCCCGGGTATGGTTGCTCATAGGAAAGGTGTTTGTAGTCCCTGCCGTCATTGCCATAGTAACCGAAACTGAAACAACATATAAATACAAATTGTTCAGTAGAAAAACACTTTCTATCCTTCATAATAAACTCTGGAGATGGTTTAATTTCTGCTAAGCAAAATTCTATGCTAACAGTTACGACATCCAAGTCTTTCACATTATAAATAACACAATGCTAGTAAAGAAAGAGGAAGCAGTAGAAATTATTTTTGTGTTGGCACCACCAGAGTCAAGAAGCACCAGTCCACACACAACATGGACACATTTTATACAAAAGGTTGTAGTCAACAAGCATTCAAAACAAGAGGTTCGATCTATTTTGCTCTTGTTTTATTGATCACTAAACAAAATCCACAAGATTTTGTTAATATATATGCCTGCACTAAACGTTAAGTCTCCTAGAGTTAATGCAGTCCAGTTAAATAGTAGCAAGTAGCTTCTGCCACGTAAATTCTAGGAAACACAAAGCAGTGTATCAAATCCGCACACAAACATCAGTCTGAAGCAATTCTTACACATACAGGCTTTACGGGTAAACCACTTTTAAAAACAAGCCCCTTTGGATGAAGCTCCTGTGGCCCTATTTCATTCTGAATTCTTTGTCCTTTCAGAAAGTGCTGTAACAAGGTCCGGTGTACTTCTCCAGACTGTGAAGTCCACTTCATTTTCAAGTGACACTCAAATGCCCGTAGGTATCAGGCAGAAAGTACAAATGAATCAAGCCAGGTGACAGTAGGGATGTTTTGGGACCTTCACTGGGCAATGTGTGTCTACTTAAAGCCATTCAAGTGTCATCTCTGAAAAACCACTGGGCCAGCCAAATGAAGTACTGGTGTGAAGAAGATAATTTGGACAGTAAGACAAGGAATGCAGCAAAATGGCTGCTTTGTGGAAGGGTTGGGGGGACAGACTGAACTGTGGTGGCTGCTACTAGTGACACTGACCCTAAGAGACTTGTCCCCTACAGTCTACATCAGCACCAAAAAGCACTGGAATGGTTTCATGCGGTAAAGAGGTTTTTGCTTGACTGGACAGACATCATAACAGACGTAGAGCAGATCTAGATTGCCAACAGCGAGCATCCAACGTTACACCATTAGCCAGAAAGCATTCCCCAAACTTGACACCCGCTCCCCAACACCCACCTCTCCCTAATTACGTGAAGAGAGAGACCCCTGCGTATGGACCTGAACTGCAGTAAACTCCAGGGATAATGGAATGAACCAAAAGAACTTTCTTGTTCTTCAACATCAAGGTTGAAAGTATACAATTTAACTCTGGCAAATTCCCAGTTCCACTGCCCTCTTACTGGCTTTATACCTCAATGTACTGTATAAGCCTCAAAGTCATTATGTCTAAATACAAATCTATTATTTTAGCCTCACAAGCTTGTTCCTCTGCTGACTACTCTAAAGGTTTTTAGAACTAGAAGTTGATCATGTCACTTATTTAAAATCATTCACGTCTCCTCACTGCCTATAGCATATCAAATTAGCTTAGCACGATAAACAAAGGCAACTCACAGACACTGAACGGTTGTGCCTATTAGGAATCCTATGATATTTTCTTCACTGATTTCTCCCTTTTTTCCCCAGAGGATTTAAGAGAGTGGCCCTTCCTATGCACGAGTGCATTTCCTCCTCACAACAACCCTGCGAAGTAAGGAACTGAAGCTTAGAAAAGTCACAAGGCTGGTGTGCTGTGGAGGCAGGATCCAACTCCAGGTGCTGTCTCCAACTTGACTGTCTAGCCTTCTCCACTGCCCTCCCACCCCCTCTTCTCCCAATATACTCAGCTCTTTCCTGCCTCCAAACCCTTGCCTGACCTATCCCCAATCACTTCTGACTTTTAAGACCCAGTTTAGCTCAAGTCTTACTGTGACGACTTCTCTAACATTCCCTACAGGAAGAGGCCTAACATTTGGTATTTCTTCATGTGTGTTACTTAGCACCTGTACCAATATATCTCAGATACTGGTATTTAGCACTCATTTGTCTCTCCCACTAAACTAGGAGCACCTCTGGGCAAGAATTTTTCCCCATTCATTTTTGAGTATTCACTACAATAGCACTGTATCTGACATAGTGGTCCTTAATGAATGAGTCAACCTGTCGAATGGGGGGTGGAGGAAGAGTTGGAAGAACTGGCAAAAAATGAAGTACTCTATAAAGGTTGGCTAATATGCAACTATAAGAAAAGAAATTACTGAATCTAGGAGTCAAAAATTTCGAGATCTAATCCACGCCCTGCTGCTAATGATTGTGAGGTCTTATTTGAGTGACTGGAATACTCTGAACTCAAAAGGGGTTTTATAATATTTGCTCTGCCTGGTTCACAGGCATAGTCTAAGGCCATCTAAGATGATACTCAGCAAAGCCACAATGGCTTATACAAATGTAAGACATTATTTGAGGCACCTATTTAATTTTTTAATGTGCTATAAATGCTTTAACATAATATTATTTTTAAAAAACAATAAAAAATAAAAACAAATGGAACTCAAGAATTATCACAGGCAAATGATTTTTGAGTACTGAGTTGCTCTTCTTAGAATACCATCTAAGGCAATGCTGCCACACCATCTTTAGAAACCTCAGAATCACTGGATTCACGTTCTGTGTTTCAGGATCAGATGTAGAAAAGTCAAAGAAGAAAAAGTGGAATAGGCAGGGTATACAGCAGACATCCTAAATCCCACTTAATTGGGATTTGACGACAGAGGGAAGGCCGAAGAAGATGGACTAGAAGTTGAGGAATTCAAATAAATTTAGGAAATCCATATTAAACCAAATTAAACAAGTATCTATTTTCAAGACTTCTCAGCATCTTTAATATGCTAATATGCACCCTAAATCCTCAAAAGGGGGAGAGAAATAAAATTTGCAGGTAGTATTCTAAGGAGCTTCCTTTAGGCATATGAAATTTAAGTTCATGGATAATTCTCATCCAACACAAGTAAAGAAGTGCCTGTAACTTTTTTTTCAACCTTTGGAGGAGGGGAAAAATTTGGAAACTCCAACACAGAGCAATATCCAGCGATTTCATAATGTTCTCTCATTTGTCCAGAAGATCTGGACCTGATAAGGAATTTTCAAATTGGTTTGCCAGTTCCTAGGAGGAAAAAAGGCCAAGACCCAACTACGGCTGTCCAAGGCCTATATGTTCCTTTCAAAAAGTGAATGGTGAAAAACAACCAACCAAAATCTTCTGTGGTGCCTCCTAATAAAAGCGCAAAGAAATAACACCTAAGTAATGTTTGTAGAAGCCAGAAAGAAAGATGTGTGATGAACTCAGGGTCTGGCCTTGGAAGGCAGCTGACTGGCTGCCAACGGACCTCAGAGAGCAAGCTCTGGCCTTCAGCTTCCAGAGACCCAGAGCAATCAAATTCTGGAAGCTACTTTAGCCTAACAGAGTTCACAAGGGACTGATATGCATGACATAATAGCAATTTACTGATTTACACAATAAGAAATTGAGCAACAAGGAACAAAGACTTGCATCTTCTGGCAAATGTATTCAAACCTTGCAGGCTAGGCAAGCTAGATAGATGTAAAGCCTTAATTAGGATCCGAAGATTGCTTGGTGAGGACAGCATCAAAACAAAGAGAACCGTTATTCAATTTAAATGTTTAATGGCATCAGACTAAGGGAGATTCTTAAAAATAAATAAATAAAAGACAGATCACTATCTTGCCCAAGGTACTTTAAAGTAGCTGGAGATGGCCAGCATTAAGCTCTCCTGCTCACTGGGCCAGAATGAAGCAAAATTGAGGGGCTAGATATGGGCAGAATTACTACTGAGTAAAACTTTGGGGAACATTTCTGTGAAACATAAAAAAATTGCTAGGGAATTCAAAATAATTCTAAACATCAGTAATTGTGTGCATCAACAGTACAGAGAAATATAAAATTGGTTTAGATAAAAATGTAAGAACCAAATGTAAGTTGTTTAGATAAAAATGTAAGACGTCTTTATAAAAGAGGGATAAACATAAGATCAGGTTTCTCTCATCATAAGAAGATGTAATGAGTTTAACTCCAAAATCCAAAGGGGGATGTTGAATAAAGAAAAACAATTTCCATGGGGCGCCTGGGTAGTGCAGTCATTAAGCGTCTGCCTTCGGCTCAGGGCGTGATCCTGGCGTTCCGGGATCGAGCCCCACATCGGGCTCCTCCACTGGGAGCCTGCTTCTTCCTCTCCCACTCCCCCTGCTTGTGTTCCCTCTCTTGCTGGCTGTCTCTCTGTCACATAAATAAATAAAATCTTAAAAAAAAAAAAAAAATTTCCAGACACTATATCATCTAATCATGATTAATTCTTTCAACTCTTACTTACATATACATACCTGCAAGTATGTATACTGTGTTTAAAAACCAAATCAGAGCAAAACCTATTCATCTTTGTATTGTCTTTGTAATGAAAGTATTACACCTCGCAAAGTGCTGAGCACACAGTAGGCATTCAGTAAATGACAGTAACAGAACTCAAATTTAATTTGGTTGAAATTATATGTTTCATATGTAATAGTTTCCTTTGGATTAAAAACTACAGAATCATTCAGTGTTAACTTCAGAAAAAAATCCTACTTGAGAGATATAATTGCAGAAAAAGCCCAAATCCTTCCCTTAGTCTTGGATTAAATACTATCCTTTTGAAATTAGCTTTAAAAACAAGAAAAAACAATTTCCTTCTAACCAGACACAAATAGGCTTTAAAATTTTCAAATTAAACAAAACCAAGAACAGAAGTGTCCAAATTATTACAAAGAAGGATCTAGATGACTGGCACTTATTATATTGCAAATGTATTCCTCTAATGCATTTAACACTGTCCTTTGTCTTTTACTGAAGCCCTTTCTTTAGTCAGAAAAAGAACAGGATACAATTTGCAAGTCTAGAATTCCTGGACTGATAAAAACAACACTAGGTGCCCTTGAATTTCCTGTTCACGTGTTTTCTCCAGACTCCTCTATTCATTAATGGAGACGCTACCAATAGTTAAGTCCAACATTCTTTCGTTTATCAAGCCTGGGGAAAGGAGATAACAAATCTGGCACTCAAGCTACCTATAAATAGATGTGGTGTCTCCAATCATTTACCACCAAACTTCTAAAGTAGGAAAACAGAAATGCTTTACCTGACTGGCAAAACACACTACTTAACTGGAGATTTCACCTTAGTTTCCACATACTACATATCACAGGAACAAGTATCCTTAATGCTACTGTACTGCCTTGGAGTATAAAAACTTTCCTAAAAGCATTTAGTTACAACCATAATGCCCTAAGCTACAATAGGTCCTCAGATTGGATACTGCATGCGCTGGGTCCCTAAGAATAGAGCAGCCACTTTCTTTCCTCTGGGCAGTACAATCAGAAGAGTAAGAAATTCAGTCTGGTGAAGGCTCAGGTTCCAGCACTCACTCTTACTGGTTGTATTATTTCTAGCTAACATTTATTGCAGATTTATACTATGTGCCAGCACTGCACACATTCCTGAGAATACTAAGAAGGATAAAATATAGTTCCTGCCTTAGGGAGTTCACAATCTTATGGGGATGCAAAGAAGGGAGAAATTAGCTCTCCAAGGGTTTTAGAAGATACTTGAACTAAATCTTGGGGTGGGTGGGGAGGAGTCCGATGCACAGAAATAGCAGAAGATGAAGGTGAAGGACAGGTGGGAGTCATGATAAAATACCTTTCTGCCATGTTAAAATATACTAAGCATAATGGGAGTCATTCAGGACTTTTAACGAAGTGAAAAGTAACAGCCAACAAATAACATTTCCTCAGCACTTATCAAGAACTCTCCTAAGAATGGTACAGCTTTGAATGCAGTTAATCCTCCTGTCACCAGCAAGACCCTAAGACCTGACCTTTAACTGCCCACCTGCATGTACCTACCTACCTTGTGTCCCACATTTTTCTTAAGTTCTTCTTTCCAGCTTATCTCTCAGCTCAGGCAAAAGACCCAGTGGGCATAGCATCCCATGATGGAAACCAAAATTATCCCTCAAGCTGAAACAATTGCCATGGGGAAGGGGTCCAGATCACCCACAGCAGTTTGAGCTTACCCACCTACTCACACCTGCATGGATGGACCATGGAGTGACCGACAGTGACCTCTACACCTCATTATCATGCAAAATTCTTGCTAATGAGGAGCACAAGCCTCATTAACGTGACATACAATGTATGTATAGACATGTCTCCTTGAGGCACACGTGTGACCCTATGCCTGCCTCTACACATGATGACAAGGATCCCCTTTCTAAATATTCATCCTAACCCTAAATAAAAGGAACCCATTCACTCTTGCTTGGGGAATCACAGTTTTGGAAGTTACTCCCCGTGATCTCCTTATTTGCTGCAAATAAAGTGGACTCTGTATGACAACTCCACCTGATACAGTTTTTATCAGTAAGTCACCAAGGAGCTAACGCATCTTAGTTCGGTTACATAACCACCCCTAAAATCCTATCTGACTGTCACTTCAGATAGAGTACGCTAGTACAGGGAGGATGGAGAAAAGGCTGGGAGTAGATTAGATTGAAGGAATGTAAATCAGGTTAAGGGAAGGCAATAATAAATAGTCACGGGGTTACAAACTTGTGGCCTGCAGTCATATTTTGTTTAGCTTGTACTGTGACTTAGAAATTAGAAGATTTCACATAAGAATTCAGATTTCTGGTACTCTTACAAAATCAGCTTGGTCAAATATGAGCCCACATTCCTGCCTGGAACAGAGAAGCAGCAGCCCCCTTGCAATATAGGACATCCTGCCCAAGTCTACCAACTTTCTACTCCCTTCTGCCCAGCATCCTTCACACATTTTATTACTTGACTGCTTCTGGTAAGCATCTGAAATCACAATCTTTCGTTTAATATAAAAATAATCAGGGCCTAATTTAAGATAGTAGCAGAAAAGATTAAAAGAGGGGATCAGATATTCAGCTGCAAAGACTGAAATCCATAATTACCTCTGGGTTTCAGATTGGGATGAGTGGGTAAGTGGTGATATCATTAATAAGAATAGGAATTATAAGAAGAGCTAAGTTGGTAGGAAAGAAAAATAAGTTCAAGTCTGATTTTGTCTGAGTTATGTCACCAGACTCAGTTAAAATGTGAGTTTTAAAGATTTACATTTAGAAATGGAAAAATAATCCTGTTCCAAAAGTAGCAAGGAGAAAGGAATGAAGAACAACATTCATAAAATACCTAAGAATACATTGATAAAAAAAAAAAGTTAGCCTTTTTATGAGGAAATCTAAACATAGATTGTGGCATATTCAATTAATGGTGCTGGAATAACTGGTTATCTATTTAAGTAAGCCAGATAGATGTTCATTCCACTCCAAGGGACAAAATAAATTTCAAATGGTTCAAAAGGATGAACACAGAAACTAAAGAAAAAAAAAAGGAAAGAAAAGGGGAAATAAAGTAAAAAGAAAAAATAAACTTCAAGAAAATTAGAAGAAAATATAGATGAGTAACTATCTGATCTTTGAATTGACAAGAACTGTATTAAAAAGAAATCACAATAAAAAAGTGCTACATATACAGATATCAAACAAGATTAAAAGCATTTTGGAGAAAAACTGCAAAATAACAATGTATATTAAAAGTATATTTCGAAAGTATAAAAGCATATGTTAAAAATAACAAATTCATTTCTTAAAATGTATGAAAAGCTTATAATGCAGCTTTTTAAACATTAAAGTTGTAAAGGGAAAATAAGGACCCTAATAAATAGATAAATAATACTGATTGACAATATGTAAATAAAAATAGCTAACATCTAGAAAATGTTCAATTTTCCCAAGTAAATCAAAGACATGGAAACTTTAAAATAATACATATGTTCTCTGTGTGAAAATAGCCATAATTTAGGGGGAAACCCTCTTGGTCCAGGCTATCATGAGATAACTTTCTCATACACCATCTGTGTTTGTGTGTGTGGTTTTTTCCCAGCTTTATTGAGATGTAACTGACATATAACATTGTGTGATGTTAAGATATAACAAGTAATGATTTGATACATACAATATATACACACATCATGAAATGATTACCACAATAAAGTTAGTTATCCATTACTTTGTATAGTTACAGTCTTTTTGTGTGTGGTGAGAATTTTTAAGATTTACTCTCTTAGCAACTTTCAAATATACAATAAGTATTTTTAACTATAGTTACCACGCTGCACAGTACATCGCCAGAATTTTTTTTATTATGTTCAATTAGCCAACATATAGTACATTATTCGGTTTTGATGTAGTGTTCAAAGATTCATTAGTTGTGTATAACACCCAGTGCTCATCACCACTCATGCCCTCCTTAATACCCATCACCCAGTTACCCCATTCCCCCACCCTCCTCCCTTCTGTTTGTTTCCTGGAGTCCAGAGTCTCTCATGGTTTGTCTCCCTCTCTGATTTACATCACCAGAATTTATAATTGAAATTTTCTACACTTTGGCCACCTCTACCCATTCCTCCTCCAACTGCCCTTACCCCCAGGTCCATGGCAACCACCAATCAAACTGCTATTTCTAGGGATTCAATTTTTTTTTTAGATTCCTCATACAAGTGAGATCATACAGTATTTGTCTTTTTCTGTCTGATTTATTTCACTTAGCATAATGCCCTCGAGGTCCAGGCATGTTGTCACAAATGGCAGGCTATCCTTTTTTATGGCTATGATATTCTATTGTATCAAAATACCACATTTTTTTTATTCATTCATCCATCAGTAGACACTTGGGTTGCTTTCATGTCTTGCCTATCATGAATAATGCTACAATGAATACAGGGGTGCAGCTATCTCTTCGAGACAATGATTTCATTTCATTTGGACAGATACCCAGAAATGGAATTACTGGAAAATAGGGTAGTTCTATTTTTAATTTGGGGGGAAGCCTCCATACCAATTTATATTTCCAACAACATTGTATAAGAGTTCCTATTTTTCCACATCCTCACCAACACTTGCTATCTCTTGATAATACCTATTCTAACAGGTGTGAAGTAATACCTCACTGTGGTTTTCATTTGCATTTCTCTGGTGATTAGTGATAGTAGTCACCTTTTAATTTACCTGTTGGCCATCTGAATATCTTCTTCGGAAAAAAATGTTTATTCAAGTCTTTGTCCATTTTTAATCAAATTATTTACTCTTCTTGCTATTGAGTTACATGGTTTCCTTATATATATTAACCTCTGTCCTGAGCTTTCCTTTGCTGGGAGATTTTTGATTACTGATTCAATCTCCTTACTCATTATTGGTCTGGTCAGATTTTCTGTTTCTTCAGGATTTGGTCTTGGTGGATCGCATGTTTGCAGGAGTTCATTTATTTCTTCTAAGGCTATCCAATTTGTTGGTGTTTCATTCATCACTGTAGTCTCTTTTGATCCTTTGCATTTCTACAGGATCAGCTGTAATATTTTCTCTTTCATTTCTAATTTTATTTGAATCCTCTCTTTTTTTCTTGGTTAGTCTAGCTAAAGGATTCTCACTTTTGTTTACCTTTTCAAAAAACCAACCAAAAGTTTTGTTAAACTTTTCTATTGTTTTCCTCATCTCTACTTATTTCTGCTCAGGTCTTCATTAATTCCCTCCTTCAGCTAACTTTGGGCTTAGTTTACTCTCCTTTTTGTAGTTCCTTGAGGAATAAAGTTATGATATTTGAGATCTTTCTTTTTTCTTAATGCATGCATTTATCACCACAAATTTACTATAAACTCTTAAGCTGTCTTTGCTGCATCCCATAAGTTTTGGTATGTTGGGTTTCCATTTTCACTTGTTTCATATTAAATTTTTTTTTCTTTTGATTTCTACTTTGACCCATTGGTTGTCCAGGAGTGTGTTGTTTAATTTTCATGTATTTGTGAATTTTCCAGCTTTCCTCCTATTATTGATTTCTAGTTTCACACTATTGTGGTCAGAAAAATACTTGATATAATTCCTGCCTTCTTGAATTTGTTAAGACTTGTGTTGTGGCCTGTTGGATGGCATGTTTTGTTTTTGTCTGTTAGGTCCATATGGTCTAGTGTTATTTGTATCTGCTATTTGCTCATTGATTCTCTGTCTGAATGATCTATCCATTATTGAGAGGGGGCATTAAAGTCCCCAAGAATTATTGCATAGCTGTTTATTTCCCTTTAGTTCTATTAGTATTTGTGTTATAGATTAGGTGCTCTGATGTCAGGTGCATAATTATTTACAGTTGTTATATATTCTTACTTAACCCCTTTATCATTACATAATGACCGTCTCTGTCTCTTCTTACCATTTTTAGCTTAGTCTATTTCATCTGATTTAAGTTTAGCTACTCCTGCTTTCTTTTGATTACCATACACTTGACATAACTTTTTCCAATCCTTCACTCTTGGTCTATGTGTTTCCTTAAAGCTCAAATGAGTCTCTTGTAGACAGCACATCATTGGATCTTGTTTTTTAATCCATTCGGTCATTCTGTGTCTTTTGATTGGAGAATTTAATCCATTTACGTTTAAGGTGATTAATGACAGGTAAGGACTTAATATTGCCATTGTGTTGTGTTCTGTTTTATATATCCTTTGTTCTTTGCCTCCTCTTTTGCTACCTTGTTTTATGAATGATGACTTTTTCTTTTTTTTGGCAGTTTGCTTTGACTACTTTATGGTAATCTTTTGTGTTTGTACTATAGGTTTTTGTGGTTATCATGAGGTTTATATTGATAACATCCAATTTTTTTATTATTATGTTCAATTAGCCAAGATATAGTAGTATACCACTAGTTTACATCCTAGTTTAAGCTAATAACAACTTAAATAGCTGACAGAAACTTTATACTTTGACTTCTCTACCCCTCACATTTTAGGTTATTGGTATTTTAATTTACATCTCATCCTATTTTTTTTATTATGCTGAATTAGCCAACATATAGTATATCATTAGTTTACATCCTATTTTAAGCTAATAACAACTTAACTTCAATAGCTGACAGAAACTTTATATTTTGACTTTTCTACCCCTCACATTTTAGGTTATTGGTGTTTTAATTTACATCTCTTTGATATTGTGTATTCAATAATAAGTTATTGTAGTTATGCTTATTTTCAAGATGCTTATTTTTAAACTAGAGTTGTGAATTATGTTGTGAATTATGTGCCACCATTACAATATTTAACAATGTGACCAGACCAGGGGTGCCTGGGTGGCACAGCGGTTAAGCATCTGCCTTCAGCTCAGGGCGTGATCCCGGCGTTATGGGATCGAGCCCCACATCAGGCTCTTCCGCTATGAGCCTGCTTCTTCCTCTCCCACTCCCCCTGCTTGTGTTCCCTCCCTCGCTGGCTGTCTCTATCTCTGTCGAATAAATAAATAAAATCTTTAAAAAAAAAAAAAAAAGAATGTGACCAGTGCAGGCACCTGGGAGGCTCAGCTGGTTAAGCATCTGCCTTCAGATCAGGTCATGATCCCAAGGTCCTAGGACCGAGTCCCGCCTCAGACTCCCTGCTCAGTGGGAAGCCTGTTTCTCCCTCTCCCTCTGCCCGCAGCTCTCCCTGCTCTGTTAAATAATAAATAAATAATCTTTAAAAAGAAAAAAAAAAAAAAAGAACGTGACCAGTGAGTTTTACACATTCATATGGTTTTATGATGTTAATTAGCATCCTTTTATTTCTACTTGAAGAACACAACTTTAACATTTCCTGTAAGTTAGGTCTAGGAGCAAAGCTTCTGTTGATTCGGAAAGTCTTTATCTCTACTTCATTTGTAAAGGACAGCCTTAGGGCATATAGCATTCTTGGTTGACAGGTTTTTTTCTTTCAATATTTTGAATATATCATCTAATTCACTCCTGGACTGCAAAGTTTCTTTTAAGAAATCACTTATAGTCTTATGAGGGCACCCTTGTATAAACAAGTTGTTTTTCTTTTGTTGCTTTCAAAATTATCTTTTTTATTTGACTTCTAACAATTTATAATGTGTCTTGGTATAGTCCTTTTTTAGTTCAACCTATTTGAGATTCACTGCATCTCCTAAATCTGGATGTCCATTTCTGTCCCCAAGTTTGGACAGTTTTCTGCCATTCCTGCTTCATTTTTTTCTTTTAAGATTTTATTTTATTTATTTGAGAAAGAGAGAGACAGCGAGCAGGGGGAAGAGCAGAGGAAGAGGGACAACCAGACTCTGTGCTGAGCATGGAGTGCAACATGGGGCTTGATCTCACAACGCTGAGATCATGACCTGAGCTGAAACCAAGAGTCGGAGACTTAACCGACTGAGCCAACCAGCCACCCCTGCCATTCTTGCTTTAATGTCTATCCCTTTCTCTTCTGGGTGTTCATAACAATATACATATTTATAATACATATTTGCATCTCTTAATTGTGTCTTATAAGTCTGTAGATTTTCCTCACTCTTCATTTTTTTCCCCTCTGACTGGATAATTTCAAATAACCTATCTTTCAATTCACTAATTCTTTTTTCTACTTTGTCAAATCTGTTGTTGAAGCTCTCCATTGAATTCTTGAGTTCATTATATACTTCAGCTCTAGGATTTCTGGGTTTTTTTTTTAATAGTTTGCATCAAAAAACTTTTGTTGAATTTTTCATTTTGTACATGCACTGTTTTCTGAATTTTATTTAGTTGTGTGTCTGTGTGTTCTTTTCATTCACTGAACTTCTTTAAGAGGATTAAAGTCTTTGTCAGATAGTTCACAGACTCCATTTCTTTAGGGTCAATTATTGGAGTTTTATTAGTTTCCTTTGGCAGTCTCAAGTTTACCTGATTCTTCATGTTCCTTGATTCCTTGTGTTGGTATCTACCATTTAGGTAATTGGTCTCTTCCCCCAGATTTTATAGGTTCAGCAGGGAAAGACCTTCACCAGTCAGCTCAGCTTGGAATACTGGATAGATCAGCTGGTAGTATCTATGGGCAGGCAGGGCTTCCTATCAGTGTCTCTAGTTGGGTGAGGCCACTACCCATGCTCTGAAGTTAGGGTGGGTGCAACTACCGGGTTCTGTGGTTGGGTGAGTCTGCTGGCTGGGTTCCACATTCAAGCAAGGGCAATGGGAGGGCTCCCTGATGAGGTGCAGCTGCTGGCTGTGCTTGCAGTCAGGTGGGGCCACTAGCTGGATTCTACAATTACCTCTGGTCAAGTGACGTCACAGACTGTGTTCCCTGGCATGGTGGTACCACTGGTTGGACTCCCTGACTGGGCAGGGCTATAGCCTGGGCTCTGCAATCACTCCTGCTTGGGTGGGGTCTCAGACTGTGCCTCCTGATTGGATGGTGGTGCTAGCCAGACTCCATGTTGAGGAAGGCTGCAGACAGGTCTTTGTGGTTAGACAGGGCCGCTGGCTATGCTCTGTAATCAAACAGACTACAGGCTGTCCCCCAAGGTTGGGCAAGGTCTCAGGTTACACTTCACAATCAGGTAAGCTGTTGGCTGTGCTCCATCCACTGCTGGAGATCGCTGGCTGAGTTCTCTGGTTGGGAGGAGTTCTGTCTATGTTCTACAGTCAGAAGGGCTAGAGATTGTGCTCTGCAAATGGACAGGGTTTCTGTGCAGGCTTCCTCATCAGGTGAGGCTGCAGGCTATGCTCCCACTTGGACAGGTCACTGGCTGGGCTCCCTGCCTGGGGGAGGCAGCAGGCTGTGTTCAACAATCAGGCGGAGCCATAGGCTGTGCTCTATTGCAGGGCAGGACTGTAGGGTGGGCTCAGCAACTGGGCAGGACCATAGAGTGGGCTCCAGAGCTGTCCAGGCTCACTGTTCAGGTTCCCTGGTTTTGCAATGTCAGAGGCTATACTTAATAGTATACTTACCAGGGCTGCTGGCTTGGCTCCCTGCCCAAGCGGGGCTACAGGATAGCCCTGTGGCTGCACAGATTCTTTGGCCAGGTGGGGATGGAGGCTATACTCAGCATTGGACAGTTATGAATGTGCTTCCCTGTCCGTGTGGGGCCACAGAACAGGCTCCATATTCAGTGTGGTTTGTTGGCTGGGGACCCAAATAAGGCAGAGCTGTCAATCAAGCTCCCTAATGAACAAGGCCACTGATTTGGCACTGCAGATAGGCAGAGCGGCTGGCTGGGGTCTCTGCTCAGACACCACTGTAAGCAGGAACATAGTCCACCAAGATCTGAGCACTGGGTGGTATAAACCCCATCTTCCTTCTCTATCTGATCTCCAGTAGTGGAGCCTTGCAGATTTTCCCAGTGAGCCCCGTGAGGTAAGACCCAAGTGGGCATCCCTGGATGTATCCCACAATGCCGGAGGAGCTGGATGTCCACCTTAGGCTCTTTTTCCCACTGGAAACCATAGGCCATGGGGGCCTCCTCAGTACAGCACTGTGCTGGCCCAGAGGGAGGACGGCAATGAGGTCAGAGTACGTGGTCCTTCTCAGTCTCTGTGATACAGGGGGTTGCTTCAGCTTCACACCTGGGTGCTGGGATTATTACAGTGGTGTTGTCTATAGGTAGTTGCTACTTGGTCTTCTTACGAGGGAGGCTGAAGGTGGAAACAATCTAGGCCACCACCTTGATGATATCATTCCCTGTGCTTACATTAATTAATAGGAATATAATCCTGTTTGGTAGGGAGTATAACAATTTGTGTTAAGAACCTTAAGGTTTTGTAGGGTTTTTTGACATAATAATTTTACCTTTAGGAATCTATCATACAAAAATAATAAAAATTGCAGCAAAGATTTATAGTTGTTTTTAAATCAAAGCATTATTTAAAACAGCAAACAAAACAAATGTTTAAAATTAGATGAAATGATTGATGGAATGATGATAGCATGAAATACCACAGAAATACTGAAGAAAATTTCCCCAAAAAAATTTAACATGAGAAATAATATTAAGTAAAAAGGATACAAAGCTCTATCTACAGGTAAAATATGAACTCAATGATAGGGGGAAAAGGGGGTAAATAATGGCATAAAATTGTGGATAGTTTAAATTTTGTCCTTTTATCATTTCTTAAATATTCCAACTTTTCCATAATGGGAAAACAATGATTTTTATAATACAAAAAAAAAAAAAAAAGTACTTCAGGGGCGCCTGGGTGGCTCAGCTGTTAAGCATCTGCCTTCGGCTCAGGCCATGATCCCAGGGTCCTGAGATCGAGCCCCGCAAGGGGGTCCCTGCTCGGTGGGAAGCCTGCTTCTCCCTCTCCCACTCCCCCTGCTTGTGTTTCCTCTCTCGCTGTCTCTCTCTGTCAAATAAATAAAATAAAATCTTAAAAAAAAAAAAAAGTACTTCAGAGTAATTGTGTGAGGGCAGACTTGGGAGCAGTAAAAGGGAATCAAACTGAACTTTTCAGCTCACAAAGGCGGTTTTCCACGTACCACTGTACTTGGGAGTTTTTTCCTATGAACCAAATACTTAGCTCCGGTTTAGTGGAAGATAATGAAGAACGGCAAAAAGAGACTGAGTCATGGAATAAAATTAAACACAAACCACAAGACTAATGAGAATTCCGAAAAGTTTTCCAGTCATATCTTACACTTCTTTTTAGGAAAACAGATTTTTTAGTGGCTTATACTTGTGCATGTCTTTTTTTTTTTAAAGATTTTTTTATTTTATTTTATTTATTCGACAGAGATAGAGACAGCCAGCGAGAGAGGGAACACAAGCAGGGGGAGTGGGAGAGGAAGAAGCAGGCTCATAGCGGAGGAGCCGATGTGGGGCTCGATCCCAGAACGCCGGGATCACGCCCTGAGCCGAAGGCAGACGCTTAACCGCTGTGCCACCCAGGCGCCCCTATACTTGTGCATGTTGACAAGGCCTCAAACTGTTTGTCACTCTCTTAGCTTGTCTACTGGGGACTCCAAAGGTCCATCTCAAAATCAAAAAACAGGGCAGCACAAATCTTAACTAAGTTAACTTCAAGTCTTATTTAAGGTAAGGGAACTACTCTAAAATCGTAAGAAACAAAATGAGTGCTCTAGCTTCAAAGATCCCCACTCCCCTTTACTCCTTCTTTAAAGGAAATACAGCCTAATTCAAAGCACCAGTACAGGGACGCCTGGGTGGTTCAGTTGGTGAAGCTTAAGCATCTGCCTTCGGCTCAGGTCATGATCCCGGGTCCTAGGATCGAGCCCCGCGTCGGGCTCCCTGCTCTCCCTCTGCCTCTGCCCTGCTCTTGTGCTCTCTCTCACACTCTCTCTCGCTCAAATAAAATCTTAAAAAAACAACAACAAAGCACCAGTACAAACAAAAATGCCTATTTTGTGCCTATTTTGTGCTACAAGGTGAAGGTCTGGTGTGACCAGAGAAAACCAATCAAGTGGTGAGAGGTGGTGAGAGGTGCTGTGACGTACTGTAAAGGAAAGAGGAGGAGCAGGTTTTGGGGAACAGCCCCCACACACATCACTCAGGGGCCTAACCGGAAGAAGCTGCTCTTCTTTGACATCTGCCTTTCACTTTCTTAAAAGTAAGCGTCTAATAGGAATGAGAATGGGAGTGGGAATGGGAGAGAGAGAGAGAGAAAAACAGACTGACCTTCACACCCAAACAAAACTGGAAAATAGGCTTCAGTTTAAGTGAGGATGTGAAATACAAATTTCCCCAAAATGACTTTGATTAAAAACATAAACTCAGAGTCTAATTTTCCCATTCACTCAAAAATACTCAAAGCTTCTACGTCACTGAAGAGGTTCGAGAGAGACGTGGATCCCTCCATTGTACCTTCTCCTTTTATATTCCCTAATTTTAGTTTTAAAATTATTACTGCATTATCTTGTTTGCTGTTCCTTTTGAAACGACAACCACTCACTGAAAGAGATCAGACTAACATCGTGAGAGGCAGAAGCAGCAATGCTTTTTGAGGGCAAAAATTGGATTAGACTAAAAATAAAACATGGTATCACCAAGCTTACAATTTTAAGATGCAAGTAGCTCTGAGTTACTTTTAGTTAGTTTGAGTCATTTAAACTCTCCCAAGAGGCTTTTTGACCATCACAAGTGACCAAAGAAAACTGCTCCCAGCTAAAAGCAGACATACCATGTGACTCATAAGATTCAGATATTGTGTTAAACACACAGATTACTTGTCTTCTGCAACCATGAGAAAATCCAGAAGGTACTCCACCTCATTTAAGACAGTTAAATCTTTAAGGCAGAAAAAAAAAAAAAAACGTTTTCAGTGCTACTGACCTTTATAATTAATACCTGAACAGGTGATTGAGCTAAGTATCAAACAGGGTCATACCGTTTTATTGACTTGTGATCCTTAGAACACAATTCTGGTTTATTTGGAAAACAAATATAGGCAAGGGGGAAAACGCCAAGATGGAATAAAAAGTAGACTGTATAGTTTGTTGTCATCAAGGATATCCTGGAATTCAAGCGAGTATACTGGCAAAGCCTCCCATAAATCAGTTTATGAGTTCAATTCTTTTCAGCATTTTTCTGGATTTCACTAATGGTCTAAGGTGGCAAATTTAGTTCACCAACACGCAAGACTGTTAGAATCACAGAACTCGAAAACAAAAGCTGTATTATCTCATCCGTCTCCCTCATTTTACATAAGAAGTGCGGCCCACAGTCATTTGGCTGTCTGGTGGAAAAGCGTGGACTAGAACCAGTCACTCGACCTTCAGGTGCTCCCCATCTAGCGGGAGAGTCCGCAGTGGGGTGGCAGCTCTAGCACTCTGTTTTACACTGCAGAGAAGCTGGCTCTCAGGACGCTGACAGCCAGGGCCAAGTTCTGTACTACATGTTGTCTAGGAGCTCTAACACTCATGTCCAAGTCCAATGTTAAATCACTGCTTACTGTCTTACGATTACAGATCGGTGGATCAAATAACTGGTTTCTGCCTGCTTTTCAGATGACTGAAGAATGACATTTTTACTCCAAACTTCCCCCAAAAAAACAAAATATTATGACTAAAGTCTTCTTAGAAGCAATTAGGATTTCAATTACAGAGGTTAACCACCATGAAGTGATCTAAATTCAGCCTGGGACCCTACCTCTATCTATGATTATTTCCTCGTAAAAATATTCCCCAAAGTGAGGTTCTCAAAATCTTATCTCCTACATGGAATTATGGGCACTCCTTGTCCATGACACCTGAGCATGAGGGCAAAGCTAAGCGTACATATAGTCAGATGCCTGGAATCTGCCATCTGATTATAGGTATTCTGTAACATGAAATAAGATGGCTAAAATATAAAAATATACTTTTTTTCTTTCCAAACTGGAAATATCTTTTTTTCTATTTGTGAAAGCAAAACGTTTCCTGTAAAAATGTGAAAATATCCAGAAGTATATAAATTGCAACGTGAAAGTGACCTCATACTCCTACCTGCCATTAACATCCAGTTTTAACTGTTGGGTGCCAGACTGGTATTCCACTGCCTGGACTTAAATTCTGGCTCTGTCACTGACGAACTCTGAGAGCTCTCAGGGTGTCAGTGTCCTTATCTCCAAAACAGAGATAATGACGGCATGTGAGAATTAATAACTAGTGTTTATTAAGTACTTTACAAAGTGTGGGTATTGTTCCAAGCACTTAAAACATATTAACGAATTTGAATCAAGTGGCTGACTGATATATGTTAAAGCACTGAGCAGTGCCTGAGCCTTAGTCACGTGCTCCCTGAATGCCAATTGTTGTTCTGATGACCTTCCCAAACTTAAATGTGTATACAAACACACACACATAGATGGTTTTACTACAAAGGGGCTCATATAAACTGCTCTGGAACTTGCTTTTTCCCTTACTATTTTAATATAAACAGACCCACTTTATCTTTTTTAAGGAGCATACAGTAATACCATTTTCTAACATACAATGAGTTGCTTTGTGCTTTATGAGTACCATCTCATGTAATCCTCATACGAACCCTAAAAAGCATGTGCTGTTACTATTCCTACATAAAGAGGAGGAAAGAAAGATTCAACTGGATCAAGTAACTTACCCAAGATCATACAGCTAGCTAACTGTGCTGGAAGCAGGCTCACGAACTTAGCGATCATACCGCTCTCCATTTTCTGTAGTGCCAGAGTTTTAAAACGATGTCCACTAACAGAAACTTAGATGGCTTCCATTTTGGGGAGGCATTTTTAGCAATGCTGCAGTGAACATATTCTGATCACAGATTGTGCACTCTTTCTCTTATATCCTTATTATATTCCTCCGATGTGCAATTGCTGAGTCAAAGAATATTCACATTTTCAATTTTGATACACAATGCGAGATTCCTTTCCAGAGACATAGTGCCAACGGACCATCTACAGATACATGAAAGAGGCAACACTGAGCACTGTCCATCTTTTTAATCTTTGCCGGCCTGATAGGTTAAAAAAAATCCTACTTTTGCTTATGCATTTCTTTGACTAAAATGAATTAAGCATATTTTCATATATTTTAAATAATTATTTCTTCCTTTATAAGCTGCCTAAGCTCCTTGCCCACTTTTGTATGAATAATTCATTCTTTAACAGAGTGAGACTATATTTTAACAATATAATTATCACAGCCCATTTTTAGCTATTTTAAATAGCTTAAATCATACCTTAATGCCAATATTTAAATAATTTCAGTTTATACAACTTACGAAAAAAGTCAAAGAAGAATGCTTTAGTTCATGTAGGAACTATAGTTCCTACATTAGAAGCAGGGCACTTTCCTACAAATCGGTAAGATCAAATCGAAACTACTGTCACACAACTCAAAGGTTGAGGATGTAAGTAGAAAGAGTTTTCCAGACTAAGATTTTCTGTTATTGGGATGTGACATTAAATCCCTATTATTTGAAGACAAATACCATATGATTTCACTTATTTGTGGAATCTAAGAAACAAAACTATTGAACAAACCATAAGAGACTCCAAACTATAGAGAACAAACTGAAGGTTGCTGGGGGTGGGGAGGGAATGGGGTAACTGGGTGATAGGCCTTAAGGAAGGTATCTGATGTAATGAGTACTGGGTGTTATATGCAACAGATGAATTCTACCCCTGAAACTAATAATACACCACATGTTAACTAATTTGAATATAAATAAAATCTAAGAATAGTGAAAACAAAAAGACCCTATTGTTTGGACCCTATTTATTTAGACCAGCATATATAATTTCTTTTTCAAAATAATGCAAATTTACTCTTCAGCAGAAGACTTCCCAGCATAGATAATGATTCCCTGGGAAGCAACTAACCAATGTCATTGTCATTATCATCACCGTCCTCACAGTGGCTTATGACTACCATCACGAAGCACCTTAACAAAGCACCTTACCTGCTCGGCGCCAGACAGTACTGTGTACATTACCTCACTTCATCTTCACAACAACATTTAACAAATGAGAAACTGAGGCTCCAAGAGGTTAAGTTACTTGCCAGAGGCCCTCGACTAGAAAGTGGCAGAGCTGGGATCTGAACCCTGTCTGACTCCAGGGCTACTGTTCTATTGTTCCAACATCACTCCTACCCTTTATGATCAGACTCAACTAGTTCAACAAAGCTAAAGCCAAAAATAAATCTGTTAACCCCCTAAAGACAACGCGAAAGAATTACGAGTCTCTTCTTACATGATCACCTTATTTATTCTTAATAACTCTGAAAGCACTGCATAGTTCCTGGTTTTACAGAAACTTAAAAGAATCAACTAGCCTGCCCTCCCAGAAACGAGGCTGTGTTAACCTTCCTCCCACTCAACATGCCCTCATGCCCAAACAGCTGTACAAACTGTTTAAAGAGTTTTATAATCTTTTGGGACCCTTTGCAATTATTTCACAGATTATTTAAAATACGTATTGTGTATCCTATGCTGTCGTCATTTACTTGTCTAAATAGGGAGAAAGTATCAGAACGCTTTACTGTGTGAGCGGGAGGATTGACCAACACTGAGTGGCAGTCAGAGACCCAGCAAAGCTGCCATATTAGGGTTGAAGTCCACATTTAAGCTGCTTCTAGACGGGTTCCCAGGAGCCCCGAAATAACCTCAAAAAGCCAGAAAGATCTCCAGAGTGGTGACAAAGGAGTCTCTCTTATCTGTTTGGCAGCCTTACAATCAGAAAGTTCTTCTTACATCTAACCTAAATCTGTCCTACTGAAATTCAAACCCATTTATTTTTCTCAGATTCTTCATAAAAATGAAGAACTTCAACTGCAGCAATTAACTTGCCCAAATTCTCATAGCAAACAAGAAAAAGGTAGCTAGAATCAGTGCTGATTTCCTTTGATTTTCATCAGTCCATAATCCAAATTTCTTACATTTTCAGTCCATTTTGCTAAGGGAAAAACTGCTCGTCTCCCTCAAAAAAAACTGTGAAACCGATTTGAGGATAAAGTTGCCCTTCTGAAATCTTCATGACTTGTATTTATTTAAGAATTTAAAAAACAGAAACCCTTAACAGAAACTTTTAAAGGTCTTTAATTAATAAAAATAAAACCACAGGTAACTCTTTATCAGCTACCCCTAGGGTCGGGACAGTGCTACATGTTTCACATGCGTGACAATCTTTCATCTTCACAACAATTCTGTGAAGATGCTTCCAGACTTATAGATGAGGAAACAGAGACTTTGTTAAGCCACCACCTCAAACACATACAACTAGTAAATCGAACCTGGTCTGCCTTGTATCAGGGCCCAAGCTCACAACCCATTACTATACTGTCTCTCATCTGGCTTTTATTTTCAAATAAGTAAGCCCCGCTTTACAGAGTACTTTGTTCCTGAAAGTACCATGCTCATACAAATTTGATTTTCCTCACCTCTTTCCATTATAAAATGTGTCGAAAAATAACACGCCAAGCTTTCACAAAACTAGAGTCATACTTAAGAATACAGCAGACAGTGGACGAGAGGATTCGCCGTCTCTGCCGGAAGCGGCCGGGCTGCAGGAAACACCCCCAAGAATATAGCAGACATAATTTATTTATTTTTTAAATATCATGTTGTATACCTTTATTTTTTTTAAGATTTTATTTTTAAGTAATCACTACACCCAATATGGGGCTCGAACTCACAACCCTGAGATCAAGAGTTGCATGCTCTACCGACTGAGCCAGCCAGGTGCCCCTAGTGGACATTTTTTAAAAACTAAGGAAAAAATATGTGCACTAAGACTTAGGAGTAAGTATGACCATCTACAGAACTTTGGCATTAGATAACCATCTTGTCACAGTCCATTCTGAGACTCTTCTTTGTTCCATTAATCAATCAATCTATCTATCCACCCAGCCATCCATCTATCCATCCATTTATTCCCACTACCTAAACCAAACTATTTTATTTTCAGAGTTGTAAAGTATTTTTTGACACCTGCTTTGGCAAACCTCTCCCCTTTTTCCTGTTTCCCCTCCCCAAATTTTTACACACTCTTTCATATGAATTTTAGAATGTGCTTGTGAAGTTTAACTTAAAATATTGTTGGGATTCTGATTGGGTGTATTGCCTTTTCTTTTCTTTTTTGTTTTTTAGATTTATTTTAGAGAGAGAAAATGCATACAAGCAGGGGGTGGGGCAGAGGGGGAGAGAGAGAGAGAGAGAGAGGGAAAGAAGCAGACTCCCCGCTGAACACAGAGCCTGAGGCAGGGATCGATCTCATGAACCTGAGATCATGATCTGAGGTGAAACCAAGGGTTGGATGCCTAACCAACTGAGCTACCAGGCACCCCATGTATTGTCTTTTTGAAAGAGGAAAAAAACATGGTTTAAACTATCCCAGCATCAGCCTTGGGCTTCAAATTACCATTTTGATTTCGGTTCTTTGCCAAGGCATTTCTGCCACCTGGGGAACAAGTAACCAGATCGAAGGTTACAGTTTTTTATAGTTCTTTTTAAAAAGCTGCATCCAAACTTACAGTGTCTGTTATTGATTACAGAAAACAAAATAAGATATTCAATAAGCCTATTAAATGGTGTTTGCAAGACAGGGCCTTGGGATAACCAAAGATAGAAAAATAGGGGCGCCTGGGTGGCACAGCAGTTAAGCGTCTGCCTTCGGCTCAGGGCGTGATCCCGGCGTTATGGGATCGAGCCCCACATCAGGCTCCTCTGCTGTGAGCCTGCTTCTTCCTCTCCCACTCCCCCTGCTTGTGTTCCCTCTCTCGCTGGCTGTCTCTATCTCTGTCAAATAAATAAATAAAATCTTAAAAAAAAAAAAAGAAAGAAAGAAAAATAGAAGAAACCACCTAAGCCAAGAGTTCCATGGGTTTTAGATAAGGCTGATCAAATAATTGGCATCATTACCACCTGACATACACCAGACTCTTTGCTAGTAGCAAGAGACCCAAACAGTCAGAGATGATATGAGCACTCTAAGATCCCATAATATTTTCGAACACAGTAAGACTAACTCATAGAAACAATTAGTGCATGTGACTAATAAGCCTGGGTGGGCCTTTGTGATAGAAGCAGGGCTTCAGAACAGGGAAATATGGGTGCAGGCTGCAGTGCCCAATAAAAACTAGTAGGTTGGGGAGCTCGGCTCTAGCTTCACTGAATGCTTCACAGTAATCAAAATTTAATGACATCTATTTAAAAGTCCATGTGAAGAAAAATAGTGATGAGCTCAATTTGCTTGATAAATCAAGACTGAGACAAACTTACAACACCCTAACAGAGGGCCGAGATCCTACAGGCAAGCACGGCCCATGGTTCTTGCTGAAGCTACTCCCCACGAGGTGCACGAACTGTGGCCTGCACAAGATTAACCCGATGGGAAATCCCCCCAGTGCTTTGGGGCTGGAGGGGCTATGTGCTACCAGAACCGTATCTTATTCCTCTCTACGCGACCTGAAAAGTCTCTATTCCATAGGACTTGCATCCACAAAAACCTCCACCCGGTTTCTCAACATCATGGAAATTTACTAGTTCACTCAGAAGACCTAGTATGTGGGCTCATCTATTTGTGGAAAGAGGTAGTTCTTTCCAAAATTATTGAGTCAGAAAATTTTACCAGCACTAGATTTGTTAAAAAAAAAAAAAAAAAGATTTCTTTTTCTTTTTTTTTTCTTTCTTTTTTTTTTTTTTTAAGTTGAATAAACAGGATGAACACTGTATCTCCTTCCAAGGAGAAAAAAACAACTGCTAAACATAGCTGGGAATATTGGTTGGGAGGAATTAGGGTGGAACCTTTTTTTTAAAAAAATCGTATGTAAACTCTACCGTTATTGAATTTAAAAATCATTACTACCACAATGCAAAGCAAGGCATCTCAGTGATTTTTTACCACACTTGCATGCCAGTGAGCATTATTTTAGGAAGGGTATTTTCTTTGAAAATGAGTAGAAAACTTACCTGTGATTGGTATTAAGATTCAATAAAATCAGGAAGTTAAGACTATTTAATCCTCTGAGGTTGTTTCCCTTCAGTCCTCCATATTGTTTATACTTTTTAAAGTTAATTATTAGTACTTTAAATTAAGCTGAGAACACAGCAGGGTGTGACCATTTCTCACACACAAGCGTCAGAACTCTGCTTCTAATCAGATAAGCTGTAAATCATAAAACATCACTTCATACTCTATAGCTTTTCAGTGAAATTGGGAAGGTTGTTGGGTTGTACATCTTTAGAAATGAAATACATACTCTATATAGTTCCCCACATGCTTTAAGAGTTGTGAAGGTCGAAAGGAAGAGGCAAAATTGTTTTTTAAAAAGCAAGTCACTACTCAATGAACAATAAAATTTCTCGATCCAGGATGTCTGTTTCTGTGGAAGGAGGGAAAGAGTACAAACGGCTCCTCAAACTCTATTAATATTTTGTTACTTAATAAAATCCAAGGCAAATTGGGCAGAATATTAATATCTGTGCAGCAGACACATGGATGCTCCTTATACTTTTCTCTGTAACTACATATGTTTATAATAATTCACAATAAAAAATTCGACTATTAGTTTATAAGGCAATCTTGGGGAAAGAAAAATGACAAAGATGCCAAGGAATTTTAAAGGTTTCTTGTGGATACATTTTTTTTAAAGCTACTTAACTTCATACATATATAGGATATCTTATTTTCTACTATTTTCCTTATTAATATCATCATCGTCTCTTGTCCTCCTTCCACCTCCATCTAACAGAATTTCAACAGAAAAGTACAACTCTCCAGGGACAAAGGAGGCTCAGGGAGAAGGGCGCAGTGAAGGCGATGGGCCCGGGAACAGCTGGGGAGCGGGAGGAGAGGGCACCAGGGCAGAAGACCACCACTCAGCAGGAGAGGCTGCCAGATTTCCAGACCTAGGTCTTCAGGGAGGCTTCATTATTTCGTTTGAAGTATCAGTGACTTCCCAGAATACCACAGAGATCTATATTTAAAGGATTAAAAACATATCCCGTACATACTAAACTATTTCCAGATGAAACAATATAACATCAAGGATTTGCTGCAAAATAATATGAAGGGAGTCGGTGGGGGTACAGACGAAACAGGACAGGTCATGCT
Organism: Ursus americanus; assembly: GCF_024610735.1. Classification (NCBI taxonomy): domain Eukaryota; kingdom Metazoa; phylum Chordata; class Mammalia; order Carnivora; family Ursidae; genus Ursus; species Ursus americanus. The sequence continues at coordinate 26,118,457 of NC_142151.1, read as the reverse complement.
TTGTTAACTGTTCAAGCTGGTGAGGGTACCTGGAAATACATTATCCTCTCCTACTGTGTGTATTTAAACTTTTCCACAATAAAGTTTTTCAGGAAGAAAACCCAAAACTAAAATAAATGATTGAATGATTACGATACCCATTTCAATGTGTTAGGCCCATTCATAGCAAGGGGATCAGGCAGCCAGGCCAGGGTCGGTCCTAACACGACCACTAGTCAGCTGTGTGCCCTGATCTTAGCTACTCAAGGGTCTTTGATTTTGAGTTTATCCAACTGAAAAAAAAAAAAATGAAAGGGTTGGATGAGATAATATTAAGTTCCTTTTTAACTATAACACGAGTATTGGATTTCTAAAACTGACTTACAGTTACTGTACAATACAATTAAGAACTGCAAATGTTATTAGTGTCATACTCTGGCCAAGTGGGAGTTTCTTTAATCCCTCATTTATTTACTTATTTGACAAACATTCTGGGAATGCATTCGATGTGCCAGGCAGTGCTACATGTGGGCAGAATACAAAGTAAAATGACACAGAATCTCTGCTTTTGAGATCCAATCTAATCGTGGGAGACAGATGTATAAACAAATGACAATACAATGTAAGTGAGATGATAGCGATGATGGAGCTGAAAATGCCGAAGGCCTTCACAGTGTGAGAGAGCAGGGGATTGTAACTAATCTCATAAGCAGAAGGAGAAAGTTAAGTGCAGGAGATGACACTGGGTAAGAGCAGGGACCAGACTGAAAAGAGCCATGAATGCTATACCAAGGAATTTGGACGGTGTCTTGAAAAGTGACAAGGAAGGCATTTTAAAGATTGTAAGCCTGGAAATGATGCGGCCCAATTTCCATTTTAGACACACTGTTGCAGCAGGAATATAGATTTGGTGATGGTTCATGGTGTCTGGGGAACAGAGGAGGGAGTAAAAGAAGGGAAGGGAGGTTTACCTGGTAGTTCGGGGGGTACTACAATGGTCCAGCAGGATATGATGAGAGCTTGAACCAACGCAGTTAGTGGAGACTACTGAGATACTGTTAAGCTTTAGAAATGCAGATTTTAGGTACTCTACTATATTTCTCTCCCCATCTTTCAAGATAATAAACAAACTACAGCATGAAGTAATAGTTATCCATTCATCATCGGTGGGGTACCAGCTTCAAGCACAGTGCCAAGCACATAGTAGATGCTTAATAAATGCGGGTTATGTGTTGAATGTGATGAGTTTTAATGAACTAATGAAACAGTACCATGTGGTCATATTAACAATGACTTGATAAAAAGCACAAGTAAGGAAAGATGAAAATTCTTTTTCAGGTGATTTTTGTGCCCCTCTATAACCCTCTTCCCATCCGATCCTCAAACTTTTAGGCAGTAGCAGCAATGATCCTTACTGCTATTTCTTAAAATAATAGAGTGGATAGTTAATTTGTTGTTATTTAAGAGTTAGACTACTCCCATGTGTAGACTATAATAGAAGATACTTTTTTCCCTTATAAACTACACAGTACCTTTTAAGTACCAAAAAGGGCACTTCTAAGAAAAATATTAGAAGTACTCAGTCAGTACTGGGTGCCACAAACCATACAAACTTTTGTTTTGATTTTGACAAAACAAAAGCAATATTTTTCACTCAAAAACCATTATCTTTGTTTAAACAAAAATAAAAAGTAAAGCACAGAAAAGTAGACCATCTGGATCATGTCCTGCTGTTATGACTATTACTCTGAAATTAGAAAATTACGCCCTTTAATTATTACCTTCTTATAATTTCATATTTTCTCAGCAGTAAGCCTGTGGTACTAGCCATCAAGACTTGTAAATTTCATTCTATTCCAAACCTAGAACTTTACAAAATGTTAGTATCACCCCAAATGTCATTGACAATAATAACAAATGTATAATTCATAATAACTAACTGAACATTAATTATGTGCCAGGTATGGAGCGCCTGGGTGGCTCAGTCTGTTAAACATCTAACCAGCTCAGGTCACAATCTCAGGGTCCTGGGATGTGCTCAGCAGGGAGTCTTGCTTCTCTGTTTCCCTTCCTCCTCTGCTCCTCCCCCACCCCATGCGCACACGCTCCCTCTCTCTCTCAAATAAATAAAATCTTTAAAAGAAGATTTGTGTGCCAGGTAATAGGCTTAACATTTTATCTACACTACCTATTTGACCTTGACCCTCGCATTAACCCTAAGAAGCGGTACATAAAGTTACTGCCATTTTGCAGTAGAAAAAAAATGGCTCAGAGAAGGTGTGTATCTTACCCGACATTATACAACCAAAACAAGCTTGTCAGACTCAGTAGGCCACAACTCTTTGCCACTATGCAGGACTGACTGTCTCTCCCAAACCGTGTGAGGTAGGTGAGCAGATATTATTATCCCTATTTTAAAGATGAAAAACCTGAGGTTCAGAAAGTTGAGAAGACTTTCCTAAGGTAACACAGTTGGAAATGGAACCAGTAAGTTAGACGCCTGGCTCAGGGCCTCTACCACTCCACCTCTAATACTACACCTATTCCATGAAAGAAATCATAACCTCTCCATGGGAATCAGCAAAGTAGAAAATCCCCACCGTTGTTTAAAAACAATCAGATCAAACCAAACACAAAATGTCTGTCAGCAGAGCATAAAGGTCATGAGGTTCTTAAAAAAACGAACAAACAAACAAAAAACAAAAAAGGTAGTAAAGTTTCTTTTTGACACATCAAGACTACCCTTAACTCAAATCATAAAAGGAGCTAATTTAGAAAATAGGATTTTCCAAATATCTAACGTGTGCATTTACTTTCGTTTTCCCAATATTTACTTATCTGTTTCTTCTACAGGCCACATTCAACTGCCAAAGTTGTCTGTACTTATCAGAGACTTGGGAAAAGGTTAAAGAGCAATTTTCTGTCCCCAACCCACAGAGAAAACAATGTCTACAACTGATGTTCACAGAATCTACTGCCAAGTAACAAGCAGGTGCAATATTTCTCTGATGTATTGTATGCATACAGGGCGGAGGTGGTAAAAAAGGGTAGAGAGAAACATTAAAAACAAACTACATTTGGGGGGGCTCATTTCTTCTAAGTGACTTACGACTAATAAGGCATCTGGCTGTTGACAAGATGATCCCGCCCTTGAATACCAGGAAGTTGCACCCAGTCTCACAAAGCACAGATTCAATCACCCCAAACAGAAGTCTGGACTTCCCTCCAAGACAAATATGGAATTCAATCTGTGTGATGCCTTGAATGCGGCTAATTAATTCGCAATCCTTTAGTATGACCATACAAGGGAGGGAAAAGAGCTACCTTCCTAGTCCTTCCTTGAGGGGGAAGCAATAGAGGAAAAAGCATAATATTTAAATCCCATAGCAAAGTTTTAAAACTTTTCCATTAAGATACACACCCTAGCTGAGTCATCAGCATAATACACTGCAGCCAATCACCTCAGTAGTAACTACCTTCCCTATACATGGTTGTTCCAACTCTGCTAATTCTACTCAAAATAGAATGGGTAAGAAGCTGTAACTTGGGGACGCCTGGGTGGCTCAGTCGTTGAGCGTCTGCCTTCAGCTCAGGGCGTGATCCCAGCGTTATGGGATCGAGCCCCGCATCAGGCTCCTCCGCTGAGAGCCTGCTTCTTCCTCTCCTACTCCCACTGCTTGTGTTCCCTCTCTGGCTGTCTCTCTCTGTCAAATAAATAAAATCTTAAAAAAAAAAAAAAAGAGAGAAGCTATAACTCATTTCATTCTTTTCACTTAGTCATTTAATCCTATAATTTTTAGAGGAAATGCACTGACCTTAATTCATCTAAGCACTTAATCTATAGTTAAATGAATAAAGACACCACAACAGAGTGAAAATTATATCTGAAATAACCAATAGCCAAAGCAATAATAGCAACCTAAAGAAAACTGTTTTAGGAACCAATGAGAATTTTTAAAATCCAAAATAAAGATTATGAGGAGGAAAATTCTCTTAACCTAAAAGTACTTGATCCCATCTACCACACAGAAAACGTGTTTCCCATTCTTTCACCATCACATTAAAAAACAAAACAGTTTAGGTGAATTCTTCTCTTAAACTAAAATTTAATTTTAAAAAAGTATTTAATTCTTCAGATACCAGTTGATAAACATCTTATGAAAAAGAAAGAAAGAAAGAAAGAAAGAAAGAAAGAAAGAAAGAAAGAGAAAGAGAGAAAATCAGATCTCTGAACTACCACTACGCTAAAGAAAATAATACATTGACAGTTTGGTCAGCAAGTTATCTATTTTTTTTCCTTTTATATATATATATATTTTTTAAAGATTTTATTTATTTATTTGAGAGAAAGCACAGAGGGAGAGTGAGAGGGAGAAGCAGACTCTCTGCTGAGCAGGGAGCCTGATGTGGGGCTCAATCCCAGGACCCTGAGACATAACCTGAGCTGAAGGCAGACGCTTAATTGACTGAGCCACCCAGGCACCCATGCAAGTTATCTATTTCAAAGAACTTAAATCTGTGATTTGACATCATAAAGACTCAACTTTAATAATACTTTAGAATTCATTTGGATCTCTTGGGGGCAGCTGTTACAGATTTCAAGCAGTCCCTAAATTACGAGTATTAAACTTTTGAAATTATGAAGCCAAAAATATTTTGTATTCAAAATAATCACAATACACTTGGAGAGACAGATGCATCTGCAACTAGGCTACAATATAGAAAATAAAATTATAGTAATTTGAACAGGGGATTAAATAGGTTAATTTTTCCTGGGGTTAAGAAAAAATAGCAACAAAGAAATGGTTCTGAAGATAGAAAAATTATAGGTTATGAAATATAACATCCACCATGAATATGCCATGGTTATGAATATGTACTCAAGATTTTGTAAAAAAAATATAATTCATGCATATTAAAATTATTTATATTAAAATTTACAAATATTAAAATACTAAGGTAGGAAAAAACACACTAGCATCACAGAATGAAAAATAAGTCACCAACTAGCTTAAGATTTGCAATACTTAAAAACAAAGAATTAGGTAATATAGTATGCATAGCTACTCTTATACAGTTCTTACTATGTATTAGGCACTATTCCAAACAGTGTATCTTAAATACATGAAGAATTTCTATGAATCAATTAAAAAACATAAAAAAATAAAAAGAGCAAAAACTGCAAATAGGAATTTCACGGAAGGGAAAACACAAATGGTCCGTAAATATAATGTAAGATGCTCAACTACAATTCTGATCAAGGAAATTAAAATTAAAACCCCAAAAAGCTATCGCTTCACACCCCTAGATCAGCAAAAACTCAAAAGGCTGTCAATATCTAGTTTCGTTGAGGAAGTAGAACAATAGGAACTCTTATCCACTGCTGATGAAGGTACAACTGCCTTGGGGAACAGTTCGATTCCCCTCGGTAAAGCTAAACAGATACATACCCAATGACCAAGCAACTGCACTCCCAAGACATTTGCCAAAAAGATACACATGGAGTACAGGGGGCATTACTTAATGATGGTCACTGGGGCACTGTTCCCATAGACAAAACAACAACAAAAAACACAATGATCATCAACAGAAGTGGAACAACGACAAAAAAAAACCCAAAAAACAAAAAACAAAACAAAACAAAAAATCAGTGTGGTATGGTCCTATAATTGAAAACGACACAGCAGTGAAAATGATCAAAGTACCACTACACGGATGAATCTCAGAAACAATATAAAGTTGGAAGAAAAAAAAAGAGGCAAGTCATAGAATATACGCTGTTTATTTCCATTTATATAAAGTTCAGAAATAAACAAACTAAAAAATAACATTCACTCATTGGGATATATTCCTAGGTGATGAAACTGTAAGTAAAGCTAAGGGATGCTTAACAAAAATGAAAGACAACTGGTTTACCACTGAAAGAGGAAAGGCATATGGGAAGCTTCTGGGATACTGGTAAAGTTCTATTGCTTAACCTCCATGGAAATTACAGCACAGATACACTTTATGTTCTTGCATGTAACACACTTTAAACAAAAACAATTTAACATATTCCTCTTTGAAGAGTTGCGGGGGTGCTTATCTGGCACAGTTGGTTGAGCGCCTGACTCTTGATCTCAGCTCAGGTCTGATCTTAGAGTCATGAGTTCAAACCATGCATTGGGCTCCACGATGGACATGGAAACTACTTTAAAAAAAATTTTTTTTTTTAAGAGTTGTGGGTAAGTCTACATAATGAACTCCTCATTGAAACAATGTAGACATTTCAGACTAGGAAAGTAGCTATTTAGGAAAAGAATGTAAGAAATAACTTAAAACCTGTAACGGAAACTAAAATACTGAAAATTTACAATTGAGTCAAACTCATTCACAAGTAGAAAAACAACAAAGTAATGATATAAAGCATCTTTTGTCCAAGTGTGTTCTATAAAACATTTCTTCTTAGATGTCTGAAGGAAAATGGATTCCCGTAGTGAAATAAACTTGGGGAATAATGGGATAAACAAGTAAATCTCCTAAAGAACAAACACAATTTCCCAAACTCGTTAACTCTGGAATCTTTTAACATGGTGAATTACACAGTGCTTCTTTTAGGACTTGTGTTTCATATAATACAAATTGGGAGACATTTTATAACACAGAGATCATACTAGACACAATATTACCCCCAGGACTGAGGTGAGAGCAGGAGAAAAATATTCTAGTAAAAAGGTACTTACTTGTTAACTGACCTGTCCACGCCAAACCCTGGACAGTCGGAAGCAAAACCCATAACCAAACAGAACCCTTAAGAACTAAGTGAACCATCATTCTGTGTTATATGAACATGTACACAGCTTTACTGTGATAAAAGGCAAAACATTAGGTAGGCATAAAGTACGACAGAAAAGATCTAGATGGACTATAAAGAAGTATTTCTACAGCTTTTAGGGTCATGGTAGACTAGTAGGCAGAAGGTTTTATTTGATTTAGGTAGAGTCCAGTACAAAAATCTAGGTTTCAAATCAGATCTTTGGTTAAAAGGCTTTTCTATTAATCTTCTAATAAAATTAGAAATTCTCTAATTTTCTACTAAAGTTTTCCCTAGGTACAATGAAACTATGAACTGAATCTGAAAATTCTTCATAATATGCTTTCATTACCATAGGAAAATAACATGATAATGCTATTTGAGAGAAAATATAAACACTGCACATTTATTTCTGAAACTTCTTTATGATTAGATGACTATCATAAACTTTTGCATACATCATTCCTCTTGAAAACTAACTTCTGAGTGGCAATGAAATATATTTTTAAGGAAAAAGTTGTTGAACACAATGTCTTTGTATCTCAAATATGTAAAAATATTATTTGAAAAGAGTTAAACATCTGTCTTTTCAAGATACCACTGGGATTCGATTGTGGAAACATGGTCCTGCCATGGGTTTTTACAATGTGAAGGCTCTCAGACTGTTTTCTTCAGAGCGCTCTTGATGGCAGCGTTCATTACCTTGGTGATTTATCACAACCCAGGCCCAATCCACAGCCTTACAGGCTCAGAAATCCGATTTTTATCCGCATCAATTAGGTAGCTCCATCTTTTAGAGGCAAACAAAAATTAATATAAGCCTCAAGAGAAATCAGAATAGAAGTTTACTAATAGACTCTGACAAATATAACTGTGACAGAAGCAAGAACGTCTGTTTATGGCCATTCGTGGCCAATACTCTCCTTACAGCCAGACTTCTATGGACAGTTCCTGAGTACTCATGGAATTAGAATTCAGGAAGTCAGAGGAATTGATCATTTAATGCTCTTCCTTCATTCTGTCAAGACCTTTTTTTAAAATTAAGCAACTACTGTGTCCAGGCACTCTCCTAGGTGCTAGGGATACAGAGGTCTCAGCTTTCAGATAGCTCATGTCTAAGTAACAGCTGAAGAGTATATATTTCACAGAGGTTTACTATATTATTATTAATAAAACCAAAAAATTTTGGAAGCAATCTAAATGTTTAATGATTGAACTGTGATTAAATACTGGTAAATCCATGGGGCGCCTGGGTGGCACAGTGGTTGAGCGTCTGCCTTCGGCTCAGGGCGTGATCCCGGCGTTCTGGGATCGAGCCCCACATCAGGCTCCTCCGCTATGAGCCTGCTTCTTCCTCTCCCACTCCCCCTGCTTGTGTTCCCTCTCTCGCTGTCTGTCTCTATCTCTGTCGAATAAATAAATAAAATCTTTAAAAAAAAAAAAATACTGGTAAATCCAAAAAAAAACAAAAACAAAAACAAACAAACAAACCATGCAGTTCTTTAAGAATAGTATATTTAAGCAGCTATTCGTGACTTGGGAAAATTATCATGATGCAATGTTAAATGAAAAAGCAAGCGACAAAAGCATATAATACTACACGATCGTATATACATATATGTATCACACAGATACATATATATTTGTATATATTTCCTAACCCTTTATATGCAAAAGAAAAAGACCAGAAAGAAAACCAAGTACTGTTATGGTTATCTTTTTCCTTTTTACCTTTTCGAATTTTCTAATTTCCTAAAATAGCTTGACATGCCTTTTATCACCAAGGGAAAAATTACTTGTTAAAGTAATTTCAATCAACACTACGAGGATCCCTTCAGATTTATCTACTAGAAGCTATTCATGAAAGCCAGTCCTTGAACCTCCGTCTTTAAACTCTCTCGGAGAGAGCTCATCCTTTCCCCTGCCTTTCTTTACGCAAGACTCTCCACGGATGAGTAACACACCCTACCTTTTCATCCAACCTGCTGTGTCATATTTCTCTGCTGAACATTTCAACGTAAACACCTTACAGATAACTCATATACAATTACATCCAAAAGTAAATGCATACTTTTCCTCCGCAGCCAACCCCATTTCTGTCCACGGCACCCACCTTTCTTCCAATCAAAAAGCTTGGAAAGCAATTCAACTCTCCCTTTCCTGTTTAAAATTCATTAACAAACTGTCCAAATCTCTCTCCCATCCCACCTTATTCTTCATTCTCATTTCCATCATTTTTTCAGTCCAGGCCCCAATCACAATGTCAGTAACATAACTGCAGCAGTGTTCGAAGGGGGTCTTCCTGATGCTATTCTCTGCCATCTCTAAATTGCTGCTCTTTCTATAGAACTTAGATGATGTCAATCCCTGGTGCAAACATTTAAAGCCTTCTCCTTTCTGCCACTCCAATCTAAACTTCTTTGTCTGGCTTTTATTAAACCCCATAATTTGGCTCCACCCTAACTACTTAACTTTATTTTCCATTATTTGCCAGTCTCCTCCCTCATCAACCAACAGACATACCATAATCAACCCTACCACCAAACCCTGGAATATCTTAAAAATAGTCCTTCCTTTCCCCCTCTATTTGTATTTAAAGAGCCTCATGAATTTTTCCTCTTCTACAAAGCTGTTCTTGATTTCTCTAACCTCATTTATGTTTCGCTTCAGAACTTGACTAGCACTTACTATGAATCTCACAATTAGGCATTTAATTCCATACTTCCGTGTAAGTGGATTTACTGTCATGTATGTTAGTCACCTATTAAATTCCATATTCCTTGAGGAAAGAGCCAGACTTTATTCTGTCCCTCACAGCATTTAGCATGATACACAACACAAAGGAAGGGCTAATATTTGTTGACTGAAGTAATCAGTTTCAGCCCCAGCTTCTCTTTCACTACCTTATATACACTGCAACATACATCGTAGCAATTTGGGCAGGTCAAGCACCGCCCCAAGGAATACAGCAGGAGACTATTTCAGCACAGTACTATGGAGGCCCATTAGATCTAACACTGTAGTGATGACAGAGGGTCCCCATGTCCCAAAGCTGGAACAACAGAGACAGAGTTCAAGGGAATGATAATTGGGGTTCTCAAAGTCTCTTCCAAGGGAGCAGTAACGAGGATCTCAAACACCTTCTAATCTCCAAGAGAATAAGTGCTAAGTCTTCTGAAAGAGTGCTTTGACTGGAGTGAACGTCAAAGAGAAATGCCTATTAAAACAAAAGACCTGAGTAGAGTCCTACCTATTCATAAAATGCTCTTATATAAATCAGCAAATCTCAGGTGTCATGCTGCTATTGGTTAAGAGATGGTAACTGCCAACTGATAAGAAAAATTTTCATGTACAGAGTAGTACTGCCCATATTTATGAAGTTCTTTAGAGTGTTCAAAGGGCTTTCTACATCATCTTTTATCATCTGACCTTTCCTAAATACAGGGTGAAATGAATATGACTGTCACGTTAAAACAGAGTTCATATACAACAAATATTTTGTTTGAGTCTACTTTAAGTACACATATCTATATCATTATGAAATTAAGAGCTACTCAGAACCTGACTACTCAATGACTTTATGAGTTTTCTTCCATGGAAAAGGTAATGTTTTATAATGCTTAACCTATCAACACTTAGCATAATCTCTATAATGCTTTCTCCCTTTTAGCAGAGGTATTTTAACTTACCCATTTTGCGCTCAATTAAAACATATGGAATTCACTAAATATGAATTATAAAAAACAGTTTTCAACATTTCTATTTATACAAGTTGAAATTTTTCTTTAAATTTAAAGAAATAATTTGTTCTCAATTTCAAAGGGTAATGCCTGGGTTTTCAAAAAAGGGCATTATTATTGCCTAGACCTTAACCCCAAAATAGAAGTTTTTTGAAGGGATTACTGTAAGGCTTCTTGTGGTTTTTTTTAGCAACTGGACAGTGTTAAAGGATGATATGATGACATATGGATGCCTGGTTCATACCTCAGCATACAGGCATCTGTAACGGACTCTTGGCTGATGTGGAAGTAGACCTTGCAAAAACTACGAAATGAATATGTTTACACAGAGAACTGCTTCTGTTACTAGTGAAAGCTAGCATCCTGACTGCTTCCGTGGGAAGGGCACGTGCTAAACACAACGAACGTCAGATACGCCCTATGTTAATATATTACGCTCTTAAAACCACGTCTGGAAAAGAGTAAACCAAATATAAAAGTTTATCATTTGTCTTAATTTCACTTAATTCTGAGAAGAGGATGAATATGTTATGAAGCAAGCATTATTTTACTGTAGCTCCCATCCCCTCTCCCTTTTACAGATATGAAAATAAGTTTAGAAGATGTAAGTAATTTCATTTGGTCCAGGCCACACAGTTAAAATGGTAGTTCCAAAGCCTTTTCTAATCACTAGGTAATCTTTTTCCTATTATACTGAGATACCATTGGCATACATAAGTTTAAGGTATATAGCATGATGGGGAGACTTACATATATTGTGAAATGACCACTGTTAATAAGTTTAGTTAGCATCCATCATCTCCTACAGATACAATAAATAGAGAAAGCAAAAGAAGAAAACTTTTTTCTCTTGTGATGAGAACTCTAACGATTTACTCTCCCAACAACTTTCCAATACACCATACAGCAGTGTCAGCCACAGTCATCTTGTCGTACCTTCCACATCCCTAGTACTTACTTATCTTGTAACTGGAAGTTTGTACCTTTTGACCACCCTTCCCCTCTCCTCCCCCCTTCCCCCCAACTCTGGCAACCACAAATCTGACTGTTTTTTTCTAGGAGTTTGTTTTGGTTTGGTTTACATTCCACATATAAGCGAGATCATATGTATTTGTCTTTCTCTGTTAGACTTATTTCGCTTAGCATAATACTGTTCAGGTCCATCCATATTGTTGTAAATGGCAGGATTTCCTCATTTTTTTAATGGCTGGATATTCCATTGTGTGTGTGTGTGTGTGTGTGTGCACAATTTTTTCCCCCCCATTTAAAAAAATATTTATTTATTTGAGAGAGAGAGCACACATGGGGAAGGGGCAGAGGGACAGGCAGAAAGAATCCCAAGCAGACTCCACACTGAGTGTGGAGCCTGACATCAGGATCGATCTCACAATCCAGAGATCACAACCCGAGCCCAAACCAAGAGTCGGATGCTTAACCATCTGTGCCACCCAGGTGCCCCCCCCACACTTTCTCTATCCATTCATCTATCAATGGATGCTTAGGTTGTTTCCATGTCTTGACTACTGGAAATAATGCTGCTATGAACATGGAGGTGCAGACATCTTTGAGTTAGTGTTTTTGTTTCCTTTGGATATATTCCCAGAAGTCACTATGTAATTTTGATTCATTGATCAAGTGGACTTTAAGCTTAAAATCAAAGAAGAGGTAGAAAAAGTTTAGATATTATTGTAACTATGAAAGAAGCTGGTCATGCTCTGAAAAAAATGACAATGAGAAAGGTCTAGCAAATTATTTGTTGCAGGAAAACAAATGGGAAGGGTGTTAGCGACAATGCAGCATTAGGTTCCTGCGAACACAAATCCAGAATATGAGTATTAAAGAAAGAAAATTGCCATTTTATAAATAAGTAAATACGATACCATTAAGCATCACTGGGATTTGATGGGCTAGGACTCTGAACTGGAATGGAGCAATGGTGGAAAGGTAGAACATAAAGAATTGCTGCTCTGGAATATTCTAGAGACAGAAGCTGACACAGAAATAAATTGAGCTGTGATGGAAACTTCAACTTTGGGGAGATCTGCTAGAATTCTTCCACAGCTAAAAATCAAGGCATCTGATAAGTGCCTTGCTAAGCCTTCCATCTCTCAAATAGTAAAAGAAACATTCTGGATATGAATGTGACCATGGGAAGAAGTTACTTGATTAAACGGCAGTATTGGGAAATCTGACAGCAATTTTGAAGTTTGTTACAATGGCTGGGAATGTGGGATATTAGAGAACACAAATTACAGAAAGTTCACAGAGATTACAAGTAAATCTTGCCTGAGACTCTAAAAGGGAAGCTGCATGATATGTTTTAGGAAGCTCTCAAGAATACAGTTCTAGTTAAACTAGCTGTGATTGAGCAATATTTACTGAGCGTCCACTACAGGCCAGGTACTGCTCTCGGCAATAAAACACCTGCCCTTTTGGAGCTTACATTCTAGTTGGGGAGGGAACAGAAAGTGCAGGGGCTGAGAGAAGCATTAACATTTTAAATAAGGTCATTGGGAGAGGTTCCCTTGAGAAGGAAGTTTGAATGAGGTGGAAAAAAGTGGTTTCAAAACCTGGGGGAGGAGGGTACCACACTGGGAACAGTTACTGCAGCAGCGTGTCTGTAGGAAACAGCAAGGAGCTTAGCATGGTAAGAACAGAGTGAGTGCACGGGCGTGGTAAGAAAAAGAGGTCAGAGACGTAGAGGTACCAAAATGTGAAGCACCTGTAGACACCACGAGGACTTCGGATTACTCCTGAGTTATACCCATAAGAACTCACACTTACTAGGTCCTGTCACACTCAGTGCCTATGTGAAATACCTGTATCTGACGAGGCGTTGCGAGGAAAATACGAAAGAAGTAGAAATCATGATTATTTCCCTGGAGATAGTGTCCATTTTAAACTCTGTTGAAAGTAAATTACAAATTAAAAATGAATTTAAAAGAATAATACGTAAAATGTTCTATATCTATTTAGGACTTGATAAAGTACCAGGTTTAAACTTCTAAGTTTTAGGGTGCCTGAGTTCGGTGACTGCCTTCAGCTCAGGTCATGATATCATGGTCCTGGGTTAGAGCCCTCATCGGGCTCCCTGCTCAGCGGAGGAGTCAGCTTCTCCCTCTGCCCCTCTCCCCTCTCGTGATCTCTCTCTCTCTCAAAAATAAATAGAGAAATAAAATCTTAAATAAACTTCTAGGTTTTAGAGCAAATAATTCCTAAAATTACATCACTAGAAGTATCCAGGAAAGAAGGGTGACAGAGAGAGAATTAAGGAAAGAGAATGAGTCAGAAAAACATGGAGGAAAAAAGTATAACCAAACAGTATTGCCCCTATTCATCCTAGTCATGTGGATAAAAAGTAAAACTTAAAATGACTTGGTATAAAAAAAATAGAACTCTGGTTATAAACTGCAAAGGATATTAATGACAGAGAAAAGGGGAAGATTCTGAAAAGACTGCATGCATAAAGAGCTCTCCAATGAACTCAGATTTTAAAGACACAGATAAGAGAAACAGAGAGGGGACACACATAACATGTATGCCTATAAAAGACACGGAGGATGGTATCAGGAAGCCAGAGGCCCACAATGAGCTGAACTTCAGAAAACCATTAAGAGCTACAAAAGCAGCTTCTGAATTTCCATCTGGAAGGGAAAATTTGCATCGGCCTGGGTAAGCTGGTGCAGGGAAATGGTGTAGTTAACGTAGGACAGAAAAAAAAAGAAAAAGAAAAACCATTTCTGTTTTGTTTTTTAAAAATATTGCATTTGAAGGGGCACCTGGGTGGCTCAGTCGGTTAAGCACCTGCCTTCAGCTCAGGTCATGATCCTGGAGTCCTGGGATCAAGCCCTGAGTTGGGCTTCCTGCTCAGCAGGAAGCCTGCTTCTCCCTCTCCCTCTGCCTGCCACTCCCCCTGCTTGTGTTCTCTCTCTCTTTCTCTCTATCAAATAAATAAATAAATAAATAAATAAATAAATAAATAAAATATTACACTTGCATACCCCTTTACAGTTCACATATTTCTATTTTATGACATCCTTGCTGGGGAGGTACAAGCCCTGTGTTATAGAGGAGAACTCCCAGTGGGGTGCCCACCCACCACCCACCAGTGGAGCTCCACCTGTCTTCTCAGCAAACAGTAGGAAACAAAGGCCAAAACTGGATGCCCAACCAGGGAGCTGAAGCCCAGGACACAGGAGGCCATAAGACAACTGCCCCCAATGCCCTGCAAATCTTCTCACCTGGCCAGCTGATCTGTTTGTGTATCTCAGGCCCATGTGCTCTAAGTACTCGGATGAACTATGAGGACCAGAGAGCTGCACTAAAGGACAGGAGACAAACTGCCCCAGCTTTCAAAATGAGGAAAGAACATGAACATTACAAAAGAACATGGACGTTACAAAATGTTACAAAACACTCACTGTTGGGCTTATCATCCAGCCTGAGGAAAATTCTAGAACAGATAATAAAGCAGATGGCTTCTGCACAGACAAAGATGGGTGATCACTAAAAATCCACACGGATTCAGGAGGAACAAGTCTTGCCAAGTAACTTTATCTCTTTCGTTGGCAAATCTGAAGGACAAATAATCTCTGTGACTCTGAAAGGTACTGATCAAGCCCCACTCTCCAATTTATTTTTTAGGAGGAGGAAGGGAGAAAGATGAAGAAAAATGGGCTCAGCATTGGATGTGTTTATAACTGATTAAGCAACAAAACTCAGAGTGCTCCTAAGTAAGTTCTGCAAGACTCGCTGGGCTTAGGCAATTTTATTACCAATGAACTGGAGAAAGTTCAATCCTTATCAGATGTATCCTTTTCAAAGTCCTTATCCCAAACTGGAATCTGGAGAGAATAATCCAAAGGGGCACAGAGGAGTCAAAATCCAAAACAATTTTAACAGAAGATTTAACTTTAACCAATGAAATTTAATAGGGAAAACATAAAGAATTATATTTAGATTCAAAAAAATTAAATGCTAGCATAAATGGTGACAAACTGTTATATACATAAAGAACCAACTACAGCCTTTTGTTGAACAGAGCTTGACATAAATTAAAAAATGTGAAATGGCCATCCCCCAAATTTATACACTCTTAATATTAGGCAAAGCTAATAGACATAAAAGGTCAAGAACAGGGAAGGTGAATGTCATACTGTACACTGTATTGGTCAGCCCATACCTGGACAAGTCTGCAATACTGGCAGTGCCTTATAGTCAGTACAAAGGGACAAAGCAAAATGCCCACCTAATTTGAAAATTAAATCACCCTGTGGGAGCAATATCAGCATGAATCAAATAGAGCAGTAGAAATTAGCTATCAACATAAGTAATTCCAAAAAAACATGTGACTGAAAATATCAGGAATACCCAACTCCAACCAAAAGTGAACAGCGTGTAGTTTCTGGGAGGCAGGATTAGAATGTGAATTAAGAAAGCTGAAACCTTGTGGGGCGCCTGGGTATCTCATCTCAGTTAAGCATCCGACTCTTGGTTTCGGCTCAGGTCGTGATCTCAGGGTCGTGGGATCAAGCCCCACATGGGGCTCCATGCTCAACACAGAGTCTGCTTGAGATTCTCTCTCCCTTTGCCCCTCCCACTCGTGCTCTCTCCCTGTCTCTCTCTCTCTCAATCAAATAAATAAATAAATCTTTTTAAAAAAAAAAAAAGTAAGAAAGCTGAAACCTTGTCAATTTTGTTTTCTTCTGGCTAAAGAAACTGTGTTAACAGAACACCATTATATTAATCTGAGGGGAAGAAAGCAGGAGTTTAACATGCAAGATTTTGCCTGTGTTCCCCTAACAGCGTCCAAGATTAAATGGGCTGCCCATAGGCAGAGCAGCACCGGGCAGATGCATCCTCATAAAAAAGATGCTCCAACAGCCCATCATGGCTTAGTGACGCTTCCCATGCAGACCGTCCTAGTGGGTGACAGCGTGCTGACCAAGCGATGCACGCCTCCATTCTACTCACACTTATATTAATAAGTTCATTAATTGGCATTCTTGTGTTTATGTAACAGTCTCTTGGTCACTTGCTGAACATAAGTAAATTTCCATAATCCTGATTATTTCTGGACACACATAAACAATTCACATTTATGGAGCTGGAAAAGTGAGGTCTACTCCTTAAATATTAAATATTCTAGGAAAGAGATGGATAGTGGAGTCCCGAGCTCAGAAGAAGTCTGAGTATGATGTACAAAGCTGGAAGTGATCATCACAGAGTGGTCGCTAAAGACATCAGAGCATGTGAGACCATCCAGCTCCCAGAGCACGTGCAGGGAGAAGAAAAATAGGGGACAGAAGGCAGGAGAACACCACTACTGAAAGGAACGAAAGTTGGGTATCCTGTAAACTGCTGAATTCCTTGCCTCTAGCAACGAGCTAAAATATATAGACAAAGATGAGCCACGCACTTGTCAAGGATTAGAGGGAATGCCCAGTAGAGAATCTGACCGTCTGACCTCTACGGCGGCTTTCAGCTCTGAACGTGAGCCAGACGTTCATTCAATTCAGTGTTTCTCCCAGCCTGAGAAATAACTTTTTATCACCATTACAGAAACACTAAAATTGTGCCTATTTTTATTCTTTGGCTTTGTTAGCTGGTAATGGAAAAACGTTTTGAAGCATTAAGGCTTCTTGTTTCCTGCAAGTGAAACATAGTTGGTTTACCTGGACAGGAGACCACAGGCTCTAGATCCAATTCCTCACCCTGTTTTTCCTGCTGTGGGTCCTGTTTTAGGAGTTGTTCAAAAACGCAGTTTCATCCAACCACGTGTTCCTACTTGCGCTTCCATTCCCTTCCTGCCACCTCTGCCTGATGGGGGCTCTGTGCGTAATCTGTGGGTTTAAATCTTAAATGTTTTACTGCCTTTCAGAAATGTACCTGTAACTTTCACTAATATTTAAAAGGTGCTGGTTTCTGTCTCCCTTTCTACTCAATACTAAACACAGAGGCACAGGTATATATACAAATTTTGTTTTTATTAAATCCAGAAATGTTTGATTAAAACAAACTGTCATTTTTGGCATATCAACACACCCAGCGTATTTTCAGACATGACTACTGGCGGTTCAACTTAATCTTAAAATATGGCACACGTCCCACTAAGCGGCACCTGGAACAGGTGTTAGAGGTATTTGACCCCTTTTAACCTTTTCTCCAGCTCCCACCCTATGCCTCCCCTGATACTCAGCAAGCCTTTTTTTTTCTTGTCCCTCTTGTCTTTCACTTTCCTGTTGGTAGTGCCCAGAAACTTTTATTATTACCACTAATGGCACTAAAGCTAACACAGCAGCCAAGTCCTAGCCTAGAAGACAATGGATATAATTCTAATTAACTTTATGGTTGACCTTAGAAAACAACTATATTCTGTTTCAGTGGCCCAATCCACAAGACAGAAAGAATAAATGGCTGTAGAAAAGAAACCTATGTGAAAGAGAAACCTAGCTTCCTAGCTCTGGCTGTCTCATATAGATTACATACACATAATTCAGAATCGTGATTTGCTAATGCAGGGTTTTTTTCAGGGGGGGATTTTATTTTTTTATTTTGAGAGAAAGAAAAGGGAGAGGGAGACAGAGAGGAAGAGCACAAACGGGGGGAGGGGGAAGGGAGAGGGGGAGAAGGAGAGGAAGCAGACTCCCTGCTGAGCAGGGAGCCCTCAATGCAGGTTTCTGAACGCCCAGAAAAGGTGGGAGGGGAACAAACTACAGTCCATGTTTGACACCATTTAAAGTTTAAGTCATGCTAAGTTATAAAGTATAGTAAGGGTCAGAGTAGAGAAGATGAAAAAAAAATCAAGGCTAGAACCAGGACAAAAGGACTTTAGCCACTAGATATTACAGTTCTGGGAAATCTTCACGGGTTCCATAAAACTATATGAGAAAGGTAAATAATTGTGTTCCTACCACAATCCCCTCCCTTGCGTCAAGTACTCTTGAAGCTATGCATTGATGCTGTATTCTCTTTCTAGGACAACCCTAGTGGGTCTGGGCATTTATCAGAGAAAAGGTTTCAATGGATGCTTTCTCTCTTTATCTCTCTGCCTATTGGTATCACTCATCACGTTTTCTGTTTAATTTCACAGAACGGCAGCAAGAGACAATTTATTACTGGCTGTATACTTGCAGGCTGGGGTGGGAAGCACAGCAGAGGTACTTCCACGAGGCTATAAGAGGCAATAGAAATACTTCCTTACAAAAGGAATACTTCCTTACAAAAGGAATACTTCCTTACAAAAGCACTCAGAGTGCTAGAGCTGGATAAAATAAATATTTAAAAAAAAAAAAAAAACCCACCATGGCAGGGGCGCCTGGGTGGCTCAGTCAGCAAAGCATCTGCCTTCAGCTCAGGTCATGATCTCAGGGTCCTGGGATCGAGTCCCAGATGGGGGTCCCTGCTCTACGGGGAGCCTGCTTCTCCCTCTCCCTCTACCCCTCCCCTTTGTTCATGCTCACTCTCTCTCTCTCTGAAATAAATAAATAAAATCTTTTAAAAAGAAAACTTAAAAAAAATGGCAAATAAAATGCTATCTTATTAAGACAAGTCCATTTATCCTATCTAGCCTCACGTCCCAACACTAAAATAACCCAGGCTCTTGTGGCTCTCTAAACAGTCTCTTAGATCTCCGCGCTACCATGTCCTACTGCTGCTTTTCGGCCTGAAAAACTCCTACTCACCCTTCAGGTTTAAGCTCACACACTACCACCTCCCTGGAAGGCTTCTTTGATTTTCCCAAATACGTGCTCCTTTTCCTTCACTGTGCCTCTTACTGCTCCTCCGTTATAGCGACTGTACGCTATAGCAATTCTTTCTATACCTGCAAGTGTGGCTCTCTAGCTACCTGCCTGCTGTCTGAGGGAGCACCATGTCCTCCCATCACTGTATCCCCTGGTACATGACATGTACCTCACAGGTAATTCACACAGTGAAAGAACTCCCTCGGTCTCAAGATGGAGGCGCAACAACCATCCGCCCGAGTCTCTCTTTTCCAATCCCACCTAGTTTGGAACTTTATTATCTAACTCCTAGATCATTTAGTCTCTTCAAAACAAAAACACAAATTTAGAAAGATACATGCATGCCTATGCTTATTTCAGCATTATTTACAATAGCCAAGATATGGAAGCAACTTAAGTGTCCATCAATAGATGAATGGATGAAAAAGATGTCATATATCTAGACAATGGAATATTACTCAGTCATAAAAAAGGATTGGATCGTGTCATTTGCAATGTGGATGGACCTAGAGGGCATTATGCCAAGCGAAATAAGTCAGATTGAGACAGACAAATACCAAAGGATTTCATTCATATGTGGAATCTAAAAAAACAAAACAAATGAATAAACAAAAAGCAGAATCAGGCCTATAAGTACAGAGAACAAACTGATGGTTGCCAGAGGGGAGGGGCGGGGCTGGGCTGGGCAAAATGGGTGAAGGGGAGTGGGAGGCACAGGCTTCCAGTTATGGAATAAGTCATGGGGCTGAAACACACAGCATAGGGGACAAAGTCACTGATATTGTGATAGCATTGTGTTGGTGACAGATGTTAGCTACACTGGTGGTGAGTATAACTTATAGAGAAAGTTGAATCACTATGTTGTACACCTGAAACTAATGTGACATCATGTGTCAACTATACTCAAATAAAAAAATTTAAAGATAAATACAAATAGTCTCTTTATTGGTCTTCTCATTTCTGGTCCCTCTTCCCTTGAAGCCAGTCCAGATACACCACTGCCACTGTGATGTTCCTAAAGTATGACTTGAATTAAATGTACCAGGTTGAACAGTTGATGATGCAAAGAATGAAAAGCTTTCTGAGAAACACCTGTTCTCAAAGCTCAGTGGGCTTACATCCAATAGGGCAAAGACAGAAGTAAATAACTGACATACAATTTATCAGGTGTTATGGAGATATATCCAATCCATGCTAATCCCTCTGCCTGGCCTGGCCTTCACTCTTAAATAGCCAATTCATATTTCACTTTATATGGGAAGCCTTCCTAATCTCTCCAGCCAGAAGCAATCCCTCCTTCCTCTGCTCCCACAGTGCCCTGTCACTCACTTATCTTTTTGTTTGAATTACAGTTATTTGTACCCATACATTATGTCTCTTACTGTGGAACCTTTCTAAGTGGAAGTGCAATATATTTTACTCACCTCTATTTTGCCACGGTACCGCATACGGTATACTGCAAATAGACGATAAATGTTGAATTATCATGATTTACCTCACTAAAACATTATGAGTCTGTGATTCCTTCAGGATCTGCCAGTATTAAGAATACTGATGGGCCAAATACATGCAATTCAGACGGAAATTTTTCCACTCTAGCCACAAAAATAGAAAAAGTCTTTTCGGTTTGGCTAGATAATAGTGGACATATGGAGAATATCCTCAACCAGATTTGAAAGACGTGTCCAAATGAAATGGATCTCTATTGTAAAAACAAAACACAAGGCAACTCCCTAGTGCTATAAACCAGGCAACCAGCCTCTGCTGACAAATACCAAAAAACGGTGAAGTGCAAACACGGTGTGGTGTTTCCATACTGGGGCCAACTCAATGGGCAAACGCTTAAGTAAGAAAAAATATCCTGTTTAATAAAAATCAAATTTAGTAAAACAAAATACTGGCACAAGATAAAATGTCAAAGATAGATCACTGAATAAGCTCTCTGATCTCTCAAATAATACAACTTGCCAGAGTTGAATACATGAAACGTACCCATTCTCTAAAGTTGACATCCAATTTCCTACGGTAGCGACACTATAAGATACCTCATCAAGCCCAAATTAGGATCTCCATTTCTTCAATTGCACTTTTGAAATGATATCTGTCCTCCCTCCACCCCATTCGTTCCCCATAATTCTTCTCGTTAAATGCCACAGTGGTATGCAGGATGAGGTAGGCAGCGACTTCACCACCACTCACCTGAATCACGAGAATGGAGGACTTTGAAATTTCATGATTTAAAATGCAGAACTAAAATTCCACTTCTCAATTTTGACTGAAAAGGAAGCTCAAATCTCAAAACTATAATACCCTTTAACAAAATGCTGTAATGATATTTATCTGCTCTTAATTGGCTTGAATGAAGTCAGAACATTTGATTATATCATTTATTTCAGCATTAAAATTGCTGAGGGCAAGAACTGTGTCTCATCAACTAATTTTGCACAGTCCTTAGAAAAGTGCATGTAGCAGCTTTTAATCTAAGGACCCGAGTTAAAGGGAGGACTGCAAGGAGGATATGTGAAAAAAAAATGTTTTGGGAAACTCTACAGCACAATACAAATACAAGATGCTACAACTAGCATTCTCACAACAAGCCCTCTCCAAGACCAAGTCCCCCTCTACAGGAAATACGAGGAGAGCTGGATTATTTCTGCATACTTCTCCTAAAAAGATTTATGCTTGACATGCAAAACTGTAAATAATTCCTAAAAATGGGAGGAAGGGAAGGAAAGAAAGGAAACTCAGGTCAGACTAAAAGAAGGAAGTAAATTAAACAGGAGAGGAGATGTTTTTTAAATAAAATAAAGCAATACAAGAGAAAGCAAACTGGATCTCAGGGATCGAGTTCCTACTCCATCACTTACTATCTACCCACACACCCCTGGTCACTTTTCCAAAGACTCCAGTTTCCTCATGTGTGAGCAGAAATAATAACTCACAGGGTGGCCTCAGGGATTAAATGAGATAATATTTATATACAGTCCTTAGTGTTATGTCTTATATATAGTAAGTGATAAGTGAGTGATTACTGTTGTTGATAAAATTATTATTAGACCTGTACACTGATTGGTGACATTCAGGAAGAAAAAAAGAGCCAAGAACATGTCAGAAAGGAAGGTGACAGAGAGCTAAGTCTATAAATTCCTGTTGGGAGACAAAGTTTGAGAAACATAGATTACACAGAGCATTTTCATATTAAGTGTACAAATGATGGACTGTGTCTCCAGGATTGCTACAATCTACAGAACTGTAGCCAAAATCCCAAGTCATAACAGCAGAATGACAATGACCGCATGAAGAGAAAGCAGGACGCCCCCACCCCCAAAACAAGTGCTTAATGATGTATACAGAAGCCTATTTCCAAACTTTCCATTTTTTAACTTTTCCTAGACAGAATGAAAGCTAGGCTCCATAGCAAAGGCACACCAACTCTGCTTGCCAAAAATAGATGGCATTAACAACGTGCACAGTCATTTAGGTTCCTGTCATCTTGTTCTTTATTCTGGGGAAGTTGTATTTGTGGTTGATTTTAGGTGTTAAATATTTTTAATTCCATCATCTTCAGTAATTGCAAAAGTAATGAAAGTGTTCCAAAATTAGGAATCAGATGTAGAGACAGCAAATAATTGTAAAAGTTAAGAAAACAAGGGGGAAAGTAAGAGTTATAAGAGGTAGAAAAACACCAGATGCAGCCTGTGGATACGGGATCAGACTTCAAAGTTGTAACAAAGTCTACACCTACGGAATCAGTAAGAATCAGCAAAAGACAAGGAGAACAAGAAACCTGAATGTGAGGCCAGATAATCAACATCAATTTGGATTGTCAACTGGTCTGGTGGTAATTCAGGAGAAGGCAAAGAGCTCGTTTAACAGTTTAAAAGCTGAGCATAGCAGAAGTGCTACTATCACAAAATCGCCGAAGTTCAAGGCCTTTTTGAATTTACCCAACATCAGTGTGAAGGGACAGCTCCTCATGTGAACTGTCTCTGACTGCTCAGGTCTTCTCTGAGACCTGTGCAGAGATCATCTAAGAGGGAAGCTACCTGTCTCAGTGGATGTTCAAAATAGACAAACTAGTCTATTTGGAGAAAAGATGCCCCAAAATTTCTACCAGCAAGAAGGTGAGAGTATATCTGGTTTCCCTCTGAGGCACCAGCTCACGCTCCTCTTTACTAAGAAAAACCTTTCAAAACCAAACCTGTACCTAGAGAAACGTTAACTTTTTTTAAACAAAGCATAATTGTCTTACAGGTATCTGCATGAGGGGCACCTGGGTGGCTCAGTCAGTTAAGCGTCTGACTCCTGATTTCAGCTCAGGTCATGATCTCAGGGTTGTAGACAGAGCCCCAAGTCAGGCTCCACACTGGGTGTGCAGTCTGCTTAAGATTCTCTCTTCCTCTCCCTCTGCCCCTACCCCTGTGCGCACGCTCTCTCTCTCTCAAATAAATAAAATCTCAAAAAATAAAAAATAAATTTTTTAAAAAGCATATGCATGAAATTATGAGCTGAAGATCCTAAAAATTTTGTCAATCAGGTGGTGGTAAATGGAATAATATGCCAACACTATTAATTTAAGCTATGTAAAAAAAAAATATATATATATATACATATATATACACACACACACATATATTTAACTTTGTTATTGCCATTTTTGTCTAATTGTAATAATATAAATATATGAGCTTTAAATTCTGGTTTATTTAGTTCTTCTACTTTTCCTATTAGGTTTTAAACTTACCGACCATAAATTATCCTACTGTGGGGGTTTTCTACAATCTACCCGACTCAGACAAGGAGAGAACACTACACTCAATCTCAAATGTGCCTCTGGAACTCTATTATGAGTTTGGTCAATCAGGACATGGACAACGGAGCTGAAGTGTCTGCATCTTGGTAGACAGTACCCCTACCACTACCAAGATATACTTTCTCTCCAAAACTTAAAATCCAGTCGAATTTATTGTGATCCCAATATTTTGATAACCAATAAAAAATGTGAACTATTCTTGGGGCGCCTGGGTGGCTCAGTCGTTAAGCGTCTGCCTTTGGCTCAGGGCGTGATCCCAGCGTTCTGGCGAGCCCCACATCAGGCTCCTCCGCTGGAAGCCTGCTTCTTCCTCTCCCACTCCCCCTGCTGTGTTTCCTCTCTCGCTGGCTGTCTCTATCTCTGTCAAATGAATAAATAAAAAATCTTAAAAAAACAAAAAAAAAAAAACCACAAATGTGAACTTTTCTTGAAACTGCATTAATAAAATCATTTGGACCATTCATTCAACAAAGAAGCATTTACTGAGTAGGTCTATACGAGGCACAGTGCATTTCTATGGTGCTCTTTCTATGAAAGAGCTTTCAAAGGTGCTCTAACAGAAAGTATCAGTGATTGTACTTCTCTCATTTTATATGCATCAACACTCTATTCAAAACCCTGATTCATGGGGCTCCTGGCTGGCTCAGTTGGTAGAGCATGCAACTCGATCTTGTGGTTGTGAGCTCAAGCCCTGAGTTGGGTATAGAAATTGCTTAAAAGTAAAATCTTACCAAAAAAAAAAAAAAAAAAACCCTGATTCGGGCATAATATATTTAGCTGTTTGTGGAAATAAAAACCAAAAGGTCTGAGACTATCAATCATTATCTAAATTCCAACTTCATAATTCCATCCAAAAAATACCCAATGCCAAGTGATTTTTTTAAATTACAAGCCAAAATATACAATGATTCAAACATTCCATTAGGCAAAGGAGTTAATATAGTTACAATTTCTCATTTCTAAATCCTTATGGGTATGGTACTAAGTAATAATTCAAATTTATCAAAAGTCCCACTCAGCAGTTACATTCAAATTGCACCAAGAGCAACTTTTTGAAATTGATCATCTAACATTCCAAAAATTACTTACTTACCTGGGTGTTCCTTATTTTGAAGCTCTTTCTAGAAAATTGAGCCCTAAATCTGTGTGCCAGAGAAATGTATTTTCCTAAATCAATTTTTTTGAAAAAGACCTGACAAAGACCATCAAGAATGGAAGAGAAAATAAGGATAGAGATTAAGCACGGGGACACAGGTATAAGCCAGAATGTTTGGGTTGGAACCCTTGTTCTATCATTTTCTTGTTATCTGATCTTGGTACCTCAGTTACCCTATCTGCAAAATGGGAATAATAAAAAGTACCTACTCCGTATGGTTGTTATAGGAATTAAACACCGGTAAATTAGTACATGTAAGGTTTTGACAGCAATCGGCATTATATAAAGTGTTTACTTATTATGATCATCATGACTAGATCATCTAAATCATCTATACAAATGCCTCTCCCTACTCAAAATCTTCCTTAATTGATCTAGTAGAATTTAATACCTCCCTCCTAGGCTTCCCCACAAAAGGCACGTGTATTACAGTTATTTGGGTACATTTTTTTTCTCCCATTAGATTCTATCTCTCTGAAGATAAAGACTACAGCTCATCTGAGTCCACCAGAGAGCAAATATTGTTCACTGTTGTCCTTCTTTTCCCTCTCTCTAAAGGTTCTGAACAATCATACCCTGTCAATTAGCAAACCTTTACCTGGAGACAAGAGCTTTAAGTAACCAGTACACTTAAATATTGGTCTTACCATACTAAATAAGAGCTCCTAAGACTTAAACAAAATTTTGTGGGGAGAGGGAGGGAGGAAAGGACTGATTTAATATGTTTAAACTGCTAAGGATATTTTTTAAAACTAATTTATTTTTTTTTAAATTTCTTATGCCTTACAAGCTTACTTGCATTATTTCATTCAAAAAAGCCCATGGTACTTTTAATATAAACATACAGTAGCATAATTTCTGCATATGTCGAATCTAACCTAATCATAACTTGCCCATCTGCTGATTTTAATGTAACCCTGGGGATGCTAGAAGACAATATGCTTGCTTGATCCACCCTACACTATTTATGTAAAATAAAAATCATTTTAACATTACATTGAGATGCAAATCTTTCTGGCTTTATTTTTGCCCTCTTTTCCCTCTTAAAAAAAGTGACACACACACACACACACACACACACACACACACACACACACACACACCAAGCCTCCAACTTATTCCGGATCACTGGGAAAGCACTTGCTGAAGCATTATCCAACTTCGCTCACACAATGATGTTGCCCTTACTTTGAGAGAACAGAACTTTTCTGAAAACAAATGGCTGAATTGAGTGCATTTTCTACAAATTTTCCTTTGTATATTATAGTGTCCTACCTTTTGAAATTAATTTTTCAGCATAAAAACTGCTGAGGACACATTCATTTGCACGAATTTTCCTGGTCTCTGACTCATTTTAAAACAAACTAAAAAACAGAAGGCTGAAAAAGAATTGCACCCATTTACTGTGGCTTTTCTAATTTTTTTCATTCCTCAGTGGCCAGGCCTTTTCAAAGGAGTACAAAAACTGCACCCAATTTATTTTTCATCCTAAACACATCCCAGCCAAATGGAAAACATTATCAGCCATCTTAACCAGGAGAAAAACACAAAGCTAAGTCACATCAGACCAAGTTTTTTGTTTTTTGTTTTTTACTTTTGAGATCAGGACTTTACTTTAATGAACCTATGCAATGAACAAATGTAATCACAATTTAAAATCATATTTTGAACTAATTTCTCTTCCTTAAATAGTCACAATGATGGCTAATTCACTTATAATACCTCTCAGTTACTGGGTAGAGTATAGTAAACTTAATTGTTTTATATATCCTGAGGCATACAAAGAAAGGTCAATCAAACACAAAGAGGTTCCCAGAATTTTACATACTTAGATGACCGAGACAAAAAATCTGCACCGTGTAAGTAAAACTGGGCTTAAGCAACAATAGGTCCTGCCTTAAAGCAGGGAGACCTGACAAGCTAAGTCCCCACCCCACCCCCACCCCCTTAAGGACAAGGTCTCACTCCCCTCTTACAAACAAGAGGCATAAATCAAAACACTAAGAGTTGTCTCCTCAGACTTTAGCCGTAAGAAAGCTAACATTGAAGCCTTTTCCGAGCAACTGGCTTCTATCAAAAGTTATCACAAGTTATGTGAAACAGACAAGAGCGTTGGTTCTACATTTTACCAAGTGAGACAACAGCATCACAGTTTTTGGACAAGCCACCACTTCCAGCACCTCCAGCTCTTCCCGTCCCCCTCCCCCATTTCTTTTTATATCCTTCCTCCAAACTTGCAACCCGAAAAGTGATCCCACAAAACAAAAGCAGCATCAGTAAACGGGAGGCCACTGGTTTTGAAAATAAAGTTTGTTCTTTTGCTGTCAACCTGATAACTTTTTAAAGATGAAATACCTCCTACTCGATCGGGTACAACCTTTCCTGTTCCCTTATTAAACCACCACTCGTTTGCCCCCGAGAGTAAAAAGGAAAAAAAGGAGTGGGAGAAAATAATGTTGAAAAGAGGGTGTACAGTGCCAGGAGTAGGGGCAGATTTTGAGACCGGTGTTGAACACTCCGTGCTTTTGAGAGCTGGGAGGCTTTACTGTGTCGATCTGAGAAGTGTTTAGCAATCTGACGCATCAGTTTTTAGGAATGGTACACAAGCAGCCCCCACAATTTGAGCCATGCCTAGAATCCTTCTTCTCGGTGACATCGGCTGGAGGGCACGGGACGGGCGGGCAAGGGGTACCAGGAGAGGTTCCGCGACATTTGTTATTGTTTATGAAGCCCAGGCAGGGACTGGGATCGGGGTGCTCGGGGGCCGAGGAGTGAAAGGGGAGAGGAGCAGGGAAGCACAAAGATTCCTCCCAGGGCTCGGGGCTACCTCTCCGGGGACTGGGGGGCTAGTATCACCTCGGGGAACAAGAGGGCCAAGGCCGTCCCTGGAGCTTCACTGGAGAGACACTGCCAGCCGCGACATTAGCCCGGCTGTCCCTGGACACCCAAAGACACAGAAGATCTCCTCCGACTCCTGCTCGCAGAGTTGGGGCTGGCGCACCGAGCGGGGCCCCCTGCCGCGGCCGCCGCGCGCCGCATCCGCGTACTCACCTGCCTCCGGTCGCGCCCGCGGCCGGCTCAGCCTCCGCACGGACCGCAGCCGGTCCGGGGCCCGTCCGCTCCCTTTTGCCCGCTCCGCCCTCGCCCCGCCCCCGGGAGGTGGCACCCGCGGCCGCGCCGGAATCTCGGGGCGGCCTTCCTGAACTCTCGCGATCCCTCCCTCCTCGGCTTCTCTGTGGCTGGGCCGGTCAGACTCGGCCCTGACGTCATACGCACCACAGCCGGAAGTAGCCTTCTGTCGTCAACACCGACTCGTCTGCCCCACCCACCTACTCCTGGTGAATTCCTGATGGCTCTGGAAGAGTTGGCTGGGCAGTAACTACTTCCCTCATTCATCAATCTCACCTCACTGTACCTCTTCTCTGTTCAAAGCTGGTTCAGGCCTCTCGTGAGCATGCCCAGTGTGTTGCCATATTAGTCACGTGTCCTAAGTAACAGATTTTTTTTTTCTTAATACTTCACAACGTAATGCAAAGAATGCAAAGAATACTTCACAATGTAATGCAAAGAAATGGAAAGGGGTTTAGAGACAATCCCCACGAATCCACACTTTTTGCTGATTAGGAAAGGGTGGTCGACAAAGATGGTTTGGCTGACCAACTTGCTTAATCAGTAGCTGTGGGATCTAGAAGCCACCCAGGTTCCTTAATCCCGACTCCACACTCACCATGACTCCACAGCAAAGACTTGAAAGGGATTCAAATTTGGAAAAGCCACAAAAAAACTTGGAGGCATACATGAAAAACTTGTTTACCTTGTCTTGGAAAATCTAAAATAACTGACAGTACTGGGCTGCTTTATGTAGGATCTGAGAACTAGAAGGGAAATCCCTGCGGTGTGATTCAAAAGCGATGGCTTTGTGAAGATGATGCCTTTGACTTTGGAGGAAAAAGTTACTGGGCAAACCAAATACAGTCGTTCCCAATTATTGTCAACAAATTTATCTTCGATCTGAAAAATGGAGGTGTTACAAAATACCCTTGGCAAGAGACTACTAAGACAATATGTGAAGCTGTTATTGTGCTTGCATAAAATATAATTATCTTCAGTTTCACTAAGAGAAAGTGATAGATGCAAAAGATGTAGGGAAGCATCATGACATCACTTCTCTCTCTCTCTCTCTTTTTTTTTTTTTACACCCTGTGCTTTCTCATATATAGCTTGGTAACAGAAAAAGCACTACTTTGGTAATTAGTGTATTCTTGAGGAAATCAGTTCCACCGATATCATATGGTCCTTTTGAGACTCAAATAACAATTGCCATATACGAGTATTAGGAGGTTTAATTGTGATTAAACGTGCTTGACAGAGGCCTGTACACCTCTCTCCCTCCACCACACACCTACATATATCAATGTAAATGAGTAGAATGGAGAACAGTTTATGGAGTGTTCTACAGCAAATTTATGCTTTCAAATATGCCATATATTTTTCATAGCACTGAAGTAATATGGACTAGTTTGGGGTATCAGAGTAGGAAAATATGGAGGCTGAAGCTTTGACCTCCAGTTTCTAAACTGAAGCTATTCTAAACAAATTCCCACAGGAAGTTGTTGAAAGTGCCTAAACTGAAATACATTATTGCTTTATGCCAGTCAGGAAGCTTGGTGAAATCTGGGGACCTTTCTCAGAATATTGTTCTTAAATGCATAAAATAAACTGTCTAGGACTACAAAGGAGATCGATTTTATTGACATACAGTTATAAAAATACTAAAAAGTAAATTTGTGGTATAGTTATATGATAGGCAGCTTCTAAGATGACTCCCAATAGTCCTCATTTCTGGAATTCCTGTCTTGTGCAACTCCCTCTTCTTCAGTGTGGATCTAGTGACTTGGTTCTGAAAAAGAAAATATAGCAAAACTGATGGGATGTCGCATCTCATGAATAAGTTACAAAAAGAATCTGGCTTCCATCTTGCTATCCTCTCTTGCTCTCTCCCTTGCTCGTTCTGGTGGAAATCAGCTTGCCATGCTGTGACCTATCTTATGGAGAGGCTCATGTGACAGGGAACCGGGAGAGGTCTCTGGTCAGCAGCCACCAAAGATCCGAGGCACTCGATCCAACAGTCCATGAAGAACTGCTGACAACCTGAGTGAGCTTGGGAGCAGATTATTTCCCAGGTGAGCCTCGAGGTGACTGCAGCCCTAACAGACCCCTTGATTGCAGCCTGGGAAAGGGCCCTGAGCCACAGACCCAGCTAAACCATGTCAGATTCCTGTCCCACAGAGACCGTGAAATAATAAATATTTGTTATTTAAGCCCCTAATTTGGGGGATAATTTATTACACAAAGATAACGGTTATATATTTGTGTCTTTATTAATGCATTAAATGACAAGATCGAGACCTACAGTAATTTTGCAGTAGCGATGCACGTAAACAATATCTTAGATGTCTGCAACAACTTTAGTGTGGTAGAAAATATGCATGATTTCCCCTGGGGGTGAAGTCACAGGTTGCTAATATTACTGTGGTTTGCTGACTACATTCATAATGGAAGAAATGCTCATTTACAGTTATGCTTTAGTGAAAAAAATATAAATATACATATATGTTAAAATATAAGTATATATATTATGGATATATTTGCTTTTTCATCAAATTTCATAGACCCAGAGTAAGAACTCATGGCCTAAATAACAGGTTATTTGTAGGGCCTTCCAAAACTCTTATTATCAACTCTCTCAGACATTAGAATTAAAGTTCAGATAATAAACCCAGTCAACAGATACAGACCATGGCCACTGCTTACTTTATTAACCTACGGTTGAACATGAATGTTTATCCCCTATCTTTCACTTATTCCCTCTTCTCCAAAGCTATGCTAAATGTAGATAGGCTAAAATCTTAGGCTGGAAAGTGAGAAAACCTTTTATCGAAAACCTCTACCACTGTCAGAATTCATCTGATTTTTGTTTTCAGTATATAAGCTGAAATCGTAAGCTCCCTGACCAAAGTGACTCTTTAGTATTACCTTCACTCTCCTGGGCCTACCTCATGGTAAGTAAGCAGTGAATGCCAAATGATGGCAGTAAGTAATAATAGAAGGAAATTATTAATAAAATCTTTCCACTGGGTGAGTAAAGCTGTTTTCCTGTATATGCAGCTTTATAATTGTGGGATATGGCCAAAGCAGTATTTGGAGGCTAGTTTATGGCTTTAAATGCATTTAACAGAATATACAAAATGTAAAAACAGGTGAACCAAGCTCTTAACTCAGGAAACTTGAAAAAGCAAACAAATCTAAAGAAAATAGAAGGATGTAAAGATTAGTGCAGAATCCCTTCCGGGGTCCATGGCCCTTATGTGCACCATGTATTGCAGCTCAAAACATAATCCGTCCTAGATATAATTCTGTTTTTCAAATGGGTGTAAATTCTATTATGATTAACAAATTCAAATACAGTTCTAAGATATAAAGGCAGAAAGTAATGCAATAGGAAATTTTTTTAAGACTGAAATTGACCTATAACCTCCAAAAGGTGATTCTTTAAAAGTCAAGGAAGTAGGAAAAACCTTGGCAAGACTAATTCAAGAACAAATAGAAAAGACATAAATAGAAAGAATGATAATGGAGATGTAACTGGTACGGAAATTTTTTAAAGCATAAAAAATTGTGATTAAAAAAGAGAGAGAGACTAAAGACAAGCTGGTTGAGCAGTCCCCTCTGTGTGAATAAAAGTAATGTTAATTCCTGATTCACTCCACGTTTAGACTAAAGAGCAACTAATGTTTACTGAGTCTGTGTGTCAAGCACTGTGCTCTTGGCTTGTGCTATCTCATTTAATCCTTATATTAAGCCTGTGAGTTAAGTACTGTTATCCCGTTTTCAGATGATGAAACTGAGGCTCAGAGAGCTAGAGTGATTTACCTCAGTCACCCCAGAGAACGAATGACAAAGGCAGCCACTCAGATTCCCAAAAGAAGCACTACTGAGCAAAAGCAAAAACAAGAAATCTGGAGACAGAGATACTTGTTTTAAGTCACTTGCCTATTTAACAACACGCACAGCAACTGTTAGCTATTCCTGTTATGATAATCCCCATACTTTAAATGGGTTTAAGACCACCACCTCAAACACACAAGAGATAAGGGCAGAAATTCACTTTCAAGGGTGTTTATCCCAGCATTATTTATTCACAGCTGTGAAAAAGTTGGAATTCACCCAGATGTTGAAAGGTAGGAGTCAGTGCGATAAATTATGTCAGAGCCACCCAATGTAATAGCACGTATGTGTTAGAAATCATAAGTAGATCAATGAGTGACATGGGAAGATGTTCAGAATATATGGTTAGGTTTGAGAATCCTTTTAAAGCAGGTTGCCAAGAGTGCAATATCTTTTGTATGAAAATTATGTGAAAAATAACGTGTATATATGTAGACATTCATAATACGCACGTTCATATGCATATTCCAAGACTGAGAAGAAAGACACTAGAAGGACAGTTTTCTCTCAATGTGATTATGAAAAAAAAATTATGATTGTACAGTGTTACGCTAGTAGATTTTTAAAAATTTAAAAATTTTTTTAAAGGAGAGAGAGAAAGAATAGGTGCTTTTCAGTTTTCCATGGAAATCCATTAATTTTCTTACTATGGAAAAAAAATGGAAAGCTTATGGAATAATGCCTTTCCAGTTTGACCCTAAGAGTGTTTGATTCCTGACTCCTCTTCTCACAGTCCCGACTTTCAAAGGGGCTCTTGCTCAGCCAAGCTAAGTGCAACTGCGTTTCTTTGAAAATAAAGGCTCTGTTCTGTAAGCTTTGGGGGCCTTTCACTGGACCCCTTGATCAAACACACGCCAGTCCATTCAGAACTCTCGCCAGACTGCCTTCCGCAAAGCACTTTATAAACCTGGGAACAATGACTTTTAATTGATCCCTGCTTTAATCTTTAACCTGCTTGACTAAATGGCAAACTATTGATCACTGAGGGTCTAAAGCATTCCCAGATTTGGGCTCTTTCTCCCCCAAAATGAAAAGCACCTATGTAAATCAGATGCCTGAAGAAAAGCATGAAGGAAAAGTGAAAATTACTTTATGTCAAACTTCGTGTTATGTTTATTGCTCTGCAAAGGGTAATATAGAACCAAACGGGATTTTAATTCCGAGGACCTGGTTCTGTTATTAGCTGTATGACCTAGGACAGATCAAAAGAGTTCCCTGAAGTCTTATTTCTGCA
Organism: Ursus americanus; assembly: GCF_024610735.1. Classification (NCBI taxonomy): domain Eukaryota; kingdom Metazoa; phylum Chordata; class Mammalia; order Carnivora; family Ursidae; genus Ursus; species Ursus americanus. Next base: position 26,084,990 of record NC_142151.1, on the reverse strand, counting down.
TCTGCAAAATGAAGAATATCAACACAACAGTTGCTGCAAAGATGAAATGTAATTATGTATGGCAAAAGCACTTTGAGACCTATAAAACCCTATACTGGAAATAATATTAGATTAAAGATAGAAAGATCTCAATATGAATAGCTACCTCCTAGGATCACTGTGAAGATTAAGTGAAATTAAATGAGCTAAATTAAGCACCTAGTATAGGACCCAGAATATATTCACATTCAGTGCAAGTTAACTATTATCATTTCTGCTAATAACAGTATTTAGTGATACAATAAAAACACACGTTTCAGAATGGAACCCGCTTTTCTCTTGTCAACTACAAGTCAAATGGATTCTCTGCGTTTAAGGAACATTTTTGATGATGTTAACATCCATGAAGAGAAAAAAAGTCCCTATCAGACCTTTCCTGCTCAGATTCTCGTCTGCTTTCCATTGATTCTTAGAAATTCCTGATACTGAGCTACAGATACAGTGGATTTTCCATCTGTGAAATAGGAACTCTAGTGCATGAGTAAGATGAGGCTAAGTGATGCTGCGGTAACAGATCATCACAGAATTTTTGTGGCTTCAAATGCTGAGGATTTATTTATTGTTTATGCTTTATGGCCTTTGTAGGTCATCAGTAAGGCCATGCTCATCAGAGGCACTCAGTGTTCTAGGCCAGTGGAGAAGCCATCATCTTGAACATTGCTAGTCCTCACGCCAGAAGGAAAAAAAGATTGGAGGGTCTCAAGTAGAGATTGCTGCTTACAACCCATTAGCCAGAAGTAGTTGCATGACCCTATATAAACAAAAGAGAGCCACGGGGCGCCTGGGTGGCTCAGTCATTAAGCATCTGCCTTCGGCCCAGGGCGTGATCCCAGAGTCCTGGGATTGAGCCCCACATCAGGCTCTTCCGCTGGGAGCCTGCTTCTTCCTCTCCCACTCCCCCTGCTTGTGGTCCTTCTCCCGCTGGCTGCCTATCTCTCTGTCAAATAAATAAATAAAATCTTTTTTAAAAAATAAAAATAAATAAATAAAAGGGAGCCAGGAGATAGAATCTTTGGATTCTCCAGGAAGGGGAGAAAACCAGAAATATCTGGCAATTGTACTAATGGGGACCACACATTGTATATTGGGCACGTGAAATTGTACTGTGCAAGTGCTAGCTATTACAATTCCCTTTCTCCACCTCCTAAAGAAAAGCTGACAGTTGTAGTTCCTTGGAGAGGAAAACTGCAGGACACTATGATATTTTGTGATGATACACGCTATATTAGATATGATTTTACAGTTTTAACATCAAGTTAATAAAGAAAAAAAGAAATTTGTTTGGTCTTCAGTTTCCTAAAAATGATCTTCACTGACCTTAGAAATTCACTAATATTACAATTAAATTTTTAAAAGACTTTTTCTTTTTAAAACTGAGAAGTGTTTTTTCCTTCAATTTTGTTGTCTTCCCCAATCCTAATTTTCAGGTTGAGTACAAAAATTTCATTTTCTCAAGTAAGAGAAAGAAGCCTCCACCAAAGACTGTTTTTCATCAGAATGGTTGAATTCCACTCATAAAAAACCCATTGATGTTTAATGTAGGCAGCCCAAGAAAAGCTAAAATAATTTGAATCCATTCTAGAAAATTATTATAGTCACTTTGGTGTAAAGTACCTAT